>NC_134880.1:54323700-54341200 GCF_041734735.1 Babylonia areolata | reverse complement strand
GCGTACAAAAGAATGGGTTGTACCTGAGCATCGAATATTTTGAAAAAACATCCTTTGGAAATATCATTCAGCTTCGTTATATATTTTATACAGTCAATGCACGCATGTTTGCCTTTTGCTGCTAAAATTCCTACTCCTTTGTTTATACTCATTTTTGTTCTAAAAACAAACCCTAGATAATTATATTCATTCACTACTTCTAGAGCATTTCCATCGAGATTCCACTTTTCATATCTTCCCAAAAAGCCACCTTTTCGAAAAACCATCACTAGAGAGAGAGAGAGAGAGAGAGAGAGAGAGAGAGAGAGAGAGAGAGAGAACAGAATGTGGAAAAGATAGAGTACAAAATGTAAAATGGAGAGGGTGAGTGTCAGTGATTGGAGAAAGAAAAAAACATAATATTGGAAGGGGGTGTGTGAGAGGCGGGACGGGGGAAGCGGGATTAGGACCAAAAAAAATTGCCTCCAGAAATTACGGAACACGTGTTACCAGTTTCAAATGTTACCTTTTTTGGGGGGAAAGTAATATATTTACAGAAAGAAAAAAAGAAAAGAAAGGTGGCATAACAAGAATACAGGAGCAGGCCGTGCTCCAGAAATATCCTTCAAGAAGAAGAAGACGACAAAGAAGAAATCATTCGGAAAAAAATACACAGTAACACTTCTATCATTACTACTACTACTTTTAATAACAACAACAACATCATCATCATCATCATCATCATATAACAATAACAACAACAACAACAACAGCAACAATAACAACAAAATTGATGATGTCGATGATTATGGTAATTATGACGACGATGATCATCATTATGAGGAGGAAGGGGAGAAGGAAGAGGAGGAGGATAATTATCAACATCGTCAAAGGCAATCTGCACATTATGCTAACAAACTCGCTCCTTCCTGAATGTGTTCGAGACTTCATTTAAAGAAAGAAATATGAACAATTATGTGTACACCACACACACACAAAAAAAACAAGAGAGGCAAGGCCTTCAAGACTCACTTGTGATACACTGGAAAAAAAACCCAAGCTTTTTATGTATTGTGTATAATTTCAAAATGTAATGTTTTAGATGAGAAAGATCAGTTTAAAGCGAATTAAGTCCCCTAGCATTAATTACAGAGCAATTTCCCTTTATTACTATCTGCAACAAAACGTTTGCAAAATAAATAAAACTTCCATGCTTAGCAAAAGAAGTTCCTGTTTGAACAAAAAATGATAATAATGACTGCTCTTGTTGTTGGGTCAGAATATCAGATCAAAGTGCCAAGTTTAGAGAATACAAAAAAATAATAATATAACAGTAAATGCAGTTTGCATATAATTAGGCTTCAATTTTTATTTTTTGTGCCCATCCCAGAGGTGCAATATTGTTTTAAACAAGATGACTGGAAAGAACTGAATTTTTCCTATTGTTATGCCTAATTTGGTGTCAACTGACAAAGTATTTGCAGTGAAAATGTCAATGTTAAAGTTTACCACGGACACACACACACACACACACACACACACACAGACAACCGAACACCGGGTTAAAACATTGACTCACTTTGTTTACACAAGTGAGTCAAAAACGGGTAAAGAACCAGAACCAACAATCACGTTCTGTCATTTCGCAACAACCCCTGCCCCTTTCCACAACTCCCTATCTCCTCCAGTCTTCACCAACACTATCATGTCCGTCTCCTGTCTTATCACTTTACAAGAGAAGTCCAGAATTACAGCTTTTTTGTTGTTGCTTTTGGGGTGTTGTTGTTGTTGTTGTTGTTGTTTATTGTTTGGGTTCTTTTTGGTGTTTTTGTTGGTGTTTGTTTGTTTGTTTGTTGTTCCGCTTTTTTGTGTGTGTGTGTGTGTGTGTGTGTTGTTTTATTTGGAGGAGGGGGGTGTTTGTGAAGTGTGTGTGTGTGTGTGTGTGTGTGTGTGTGTGTGTGTAGTTTCAAGGGGGTGCCAAAGCGTGCGGACTGATCCAATATACGCGACACCACCTCAGTTGAAAACTTTTCTTTTTTTATATTTAATTAAAAGATCAGATGCTTGGTCTTCGCACAAACCCAGCGTGCTGATAAGACCTTGTGTCCTAGAATGACAATGAGCGGTGAAAATCCTACAGCTCCACTATGATACCAAAAACATGTACCACAACACAAAATAACCATCTTGACATTCGTTAAGAACCATAAGTTTCACAAACAGTCAATGAACTCACGCACTCACACAAACATACACACACACACACACACACACACGCACGCACGCACGCACGTACGCACACACACACACACACACACACACACACACACACACACACACACACACACACACACACACACAAACAAACACACACACACACATACACACAGTTTTCAGTTTCAGTAGCTCAAGGAGGCGTCACTGCTTTCGGACAAAACCATATACGCTACACCACATCTGCCAAGCAGATGCCTGACCAGCAGCGTAACCCAACGCGCTTAACACACACACACACACACACACACACACACACACACACACACACACACACACACACACACACACACACATACTCACCAAGCGTGACAGCATAATACATAAAAAGGTGTGCAAAAAAGAAGAAGAAGAAGAAGAAAGAATAAAGAAAGGCCGCATGAAGTAGGCGGGGGAACTTACAAACAGGCTCAAATAACATTCAGTGTGTGTGTGTGTGTGTGTGTGTGTGTGTGTGTGTGTGTGTGTGTGTGTGTGTGTGTGTGTTTCTTCTTCTCGTCGTCGTCGTCGTTGTTGTTGTTGTTGCTGTTGAATATTCATCGTGAATTTATGCATAACGGAAGAGAAACTGTCCTTTTTTCCGACGCACGCTATGTGTCTGTTTGTGCCACTGGGGCAAGAAGAAGAGTGATGCTGTATTCGAATGTGCTGTGCATCTGTGTTTCTTCTTCTTCTTCTTCTTCTTCTTCTTCTTCTTCTTCTTCTTCTTCTCCTCCTCCTTCTCCTTCTTCTTCTTCTCCTTCTTCTTCTTCTTCGTTCGTGGGCTGCAACTCCCACATTTACTCGTATGTAAACGAGCGGGCTTTTACGTGTATGACCGTGTTTACCCCCACCGTGTGTGCAGCCATACTCTGTTTTCGGGGGGAGGGGGTACATGCTGGGTATGTTCTTGTTTCCATAACCCACCGAACGCTGACATGGATTACAGGATCTTTAACGTGCGTATTTGATCTTCTGCTTGAGTATACACACGAAAGGGGTTCAGGCACAAGCAGGACTGCACATATGTTGACCCGGGAGATCGAAAAAAATTCTCCACCTTTTACCCACCAGGCGCCGTTACCGAGATTCGAACCCGGGACCTTCAGATTGAAAGTCTAACGCTTTAACCACTCGGCTATTGCACCCGTTGCTCTAGGTTCAACTTCCCGAGCCAAGCCAAAAAAAATTTAGAATGTTCTTACCTTCAAACCCTAACCTTAATCAAGGAAACAAAGTTGAAAATATCCCTTGGAATCTGAACACAGTGACTCAGTGACTCAGACTTTATTCCAGCTGCGACGATCGATAATGATAACGATGATGCATTGGAAATGGGTTTCAGTTCTCAGGTTTGCAAACAGCGCTGTGGTCAACACCTTGCTCCAAAACACACAATACCGTCACGACAGTTTTTTGTTTGTTTGTTTGGTTGGTTTTGGGGTTGTTGGTTTTTTTTTTTTGGGGGGGGGGGGGCTTTGGGGGGTGAGGGGTGGGGGGTGAGGGGTTGTCACAACAGATTATTTTGTTTAAGATTCGGGCTGCTTTCAACAGGCATAAACGCGTTGCTACAGTCCGGTGTCACACTATATAAATGTTGTTGGTTTTCTGTTGTTGTTGAAGGCGTGTGCAAGTGTGACGTCGCTGCCACATGTGCATTTGACATCCATGAGGACGTTCCTCCGGCATTGGGTCCTGATCCTGTTCAGGACTCTGAGGTTTGTCCGGGGTATGCAGAGGGGTTCTCTCTTCCCCTTCGTCGGGAGGAAGAGTCACCCGTGTGTCTGGCAACAGGTTCGCATGTGTTCGTTCCGCAGTTCGAACGCGGAGGTTCGAATCTTGCTTTGTACCTCTGCCTGGGATAGTCCGAGGTCAGTGTGGTTGTCTGTTGAGGTGGCATCTTTTGCAGCTTTGTCTGCCATCTCGTCTCCCCTTATTCGACAGTGGGATGATATCCACATAAGGGTTAAGTTTGTTCCTTTCTCTATTATCTGGGTTGTTTTGGGGGTTGTTTTTTTGTTTGTTTGTTGTTGTTTTTTGGGGGGTTACAGAATTATGCCATGGACAACAACTTCTTCTATGCCGTGGGTTCTTTTACGTGCGCTAAACACATGCTGCACACGGGACCTCGATTATTTATTGTCTCATCCGATTGACTATAGCGTCCAGACTACCACTCCAGGTCCAGTGGAGGGAGATGAAATACTGCCGAGTGTTGGCTGGATTGGAACCAGTGCGCTCAGATTCTCTCGCTTCCTGGGTGGACGAGTTACCACAGGTCAACATATCACCGATACATATGCATGTGCAGAAACAATAGATACAACATTTCTAAGGACACGCGAGAATGTAATAACACAGCGTTGCCAGTCCCTATGTTCACCCAACGTCTGTGTTTGAAAGCTTTTTCCATTTCTTGACGTTTATCATAAATGTGTGTGTCTGTGTGTGTGTGTGTGTGTCTGTGTGTGTGTCTGTGTGTGTCTGTGTGTGTGTGTGTCTGTGAGAGAGAGAGGGAGAGTTTGTGTGTATATATATAATTTTGTGTGTGTGTGTGTGTGTGTGTGTGTGTGTGTGTGTGTGTGTGTGTGTGTCTCTGTGTGTGTGTGTGTGTGTGTGTGTGTGGTGTCTTATAAATCTACATGACCAAAAAAAATCAGTTCCACTCCAATGTGTTAGGTACGGAAACTGAACAAAACTCTCCAAGATTCATGCGCGCAAGGGAAAACACCAGACAGTGTAATCCAATTTTTATCCGCTTTGGGCAGGTAGCTAGTACAGTGTCAATTTCTCTCAACAGAAAAATAATTTCAAATTAACTTGACTTGACCTTTACTCGGTCGGGTGAGGAAAGGAACCCATGAAATCCCAGACAACTTTATGACTTAATACCCACAAGCCCCTTGCTCAAAAGACGAAACTGAATAAATCAGTTAACCAAATGACGATTCTTTCATCTCCCTTGTGGAAAAAAAAGTTGCCTGCCTTCAGTCAATAGCAAACTGGCGCAGTTACGGAAATGCGTGATGAACGATCACAACACGTTTATAGTCACGACAACTTTCCAGCGATAAAAAAAAGTTACATTGACCAACTTTGGTACTATACACAGTTTCTGTTTGCCTTCGTGTGTGTGTGTGTGTGTGTGTGTGTGTGTGTGTGTGTGTGTGTGTGTGTGTGTGTGTGTGTGCGTGTGTGTGTGCGTGCGTGCGTGCGGGTGTGTGCGTGTGCGCGCGCATGTGTATGCGCGCGTGTGTTTGTGTGTGTATATGTGTGTGTGTGTGTGTGTGTGTGTGTGTGTGCATATGTGTGTGTGTGCGTGTGCGTGTGTGTCTGTGTGCGTGTGTATGTGCGTGCGTGCGGGTGTGTGCGTGTGCGTGCGCATGTGTATGCGCGCGTGTGTTTGTGTGTGTGTGTATGTGTGTGTGTGTGTGTGTGTGTGTTTGGGGGGGGGGGGGGGGGGGTTGTGTGTGTGTATGTTTTATTGTTTGATTTACTGAATCTCCTTTGGGACCGACACTTTTTAGAGGGCATCTAAAAAACGATTGAAATATATGAGGAAAGAACAGAAAGCTATCCATTACCGCTAAAATCTTCAACAAAAAAGCTGCAGTCCCCCCCCCCCCCCCCTCCCCGCCTCTCTCTGTCTCTCTCTCTCTCTCTCTCTCTCTCTCTCTCTGATTCTTAATTTTTTTAGCATTTTAATGTCTGTCTTTTTTACATGAGGTATATGCAAAAAATGGTCAGGTCAGGTCATTAGATCTGCTACTGGTAACCTGTAATCCAGTACAACCTGTTCAGGGTCGGGTTGCCGACGACTAAACCGGCACTCCCACCACTCCCTTCTGGGACTGGTGAGGCGGGTGGCTAGACACCCTTATGGAGATCCATAAAAGGGCGTCGGCTCAGGAGAGCCACCGACGGCCATCTAGCTCCACCGTGCTGTGTGCATGCCACACGCAGTTGGCCCCCGGGGTGTGTCTACCCATGCATGCGAAGTCTGGATCCGGCAGAATCTGCGGAAGAAACCTATCGGTTCAACGGAGAGGAAGGCGGTTACAGCAACGCACTGTGGAGTGCAGAGAGCAAGATGAGACACCGAAAGGATATCTTGGTCATCCACTGCATCCGTGCTCATCCTCCAGTCGTCTCGACTTAGTCTTGCCACTGGAAATTGGTGGACCCGGACGAGAGAGTGAGGTCGACGTTGCGCAACTCCTCTTCACTTTAAACAAACTCATCGCGCAAGTCATCAGTCATCCAAAATGACCTTTCATCCTTCATCATTTCATCACCCCCAAGTCCTGTGGCGACAGGCGAGCGACGAAACGACAGGTGTGGGTACACTGGCAGTCGCAGCCGCAGACCTGCACGCAGGCGGCTCAGGCCATAGGGTCGTTCTTCGTCGACAGGAGCAGCGATGGAGCTCGGCAGCCGTCTGAGCGTCTGAGCAGCCCTCTTTAGGAATGCACTGCTCACCTCCCTGGCATGAGGAAGGGGCTAGAAAAGGTGCCCTAAAAATTGCCTGCTCCATATCACCCTGGCCAGCATACCGCGGCTGGCGGGGACCCTACATCAGCGGTCGAAACAAAGAGAAAGAAAAGAAAAAAGCAAGGATCGTTCCTTTCACCATTGGTGCTTGGAACATAAGGACTCTCCTGGACAGAGATAACGCGGACAGACCCCAAAGGAGAACCGCACTAGTTGCATCCGAACTCGCCAGATACAATATAGACATCGCAGCCTTGAGTGAGACTCGGCTTGCAGGCGAAGGCGAGCTCTGCGAACGGGGATCTGGTTACACCTTCTTCTGGAGTGGACGAGGAAGCGAAGAGCGACGTGAGGCTGGTGTTGGTTTTGCAGTAAAAACAGCACTTGTCAGCAAGCTAGCTGGAATCCCAAAGGGAGTCAACGATAGGCTTATGACCATGAAACTCCCACTGGCATCTGGCCAGAAGCACCTCACCATTGTCAGTGCCTACGCCCCAACCATGACCAACCCGGATGAAGTGAAGGCGAAGTTCTACGAGGACCTTCACTCTGTCATTGCTGCCATCCCTAAAGCAGACAAGCTCATCATTCTTGGGGACTTCAATGCTAGAGTTGGCTCTGACTACATCTCCTGGGATGGAGTGATTGGAAAGCACGGTGTGGGCCACTGCAACCCAAATGGATTGCTTTTGCTTCAGACATGTGCAGAGCACGAACTGCTGATAACCAACACAGTTTTCTGCCTCCCTACCCGTAACAGGACGTCATGGATGCACCCTCGCTCAAAGCATTGGCATCTCATCGATTATGTCATCGTCAGGAAAAGGGATAGGCAAGATGTACGTGTAACAAAGACCATGTGCGGCGCCGAGTGTTGGACAGACCATCGCCTTGTAGTCTCGAAGCTGAATATTCGAATCCAGCCCAAGAGACGCCCCCAAGGCCAGAAGGCTCCAAAACGGCTCAACATCGCTAAGCTGAAAAACATCACCATCAAACAGTCCTTTGTGGAGCTGCTGGAAGATCGTCTGGAATCCGCCTCTCTGAACAACCAGAATGTGGAGTCTGACTGGAGGACCCTGCGTGAGCTGATCTATAGTACAGCTTCAGAGACCCTGGGACCCATGATCAGAAAGCACAAAGACTGGTTTGATGAAAACTGTGATGAAATCAAGCAGCTTCTGGATGAGAAACGCCGTCTGCATCAAGCCCACCTGAGCAACCCAAAGTCCACATCAAAAAAGGATGCGTACAATGCCATCCGCAGGACTGTTCAGCAAAAGTTACGCCAGATGCAGGATAAGTGGCTGAGTGACAAAGCTGATGAGATCCAGGGATATGCTGACAGGCACGATATGAAGAGGTTCTATGATGCCTTAAAAGAAGTCTACGGCCCCACATCCTCAGGATCATCCCCCCTCCTCAGTGCAGATGGGAATACCTTGATCACCGAGAAGGAGAACATTCTCGAACGATGGGCTGAGCACTTCAACAGTGTCTTAAATCGCCCTTCCTCCATAAATGATGAAGCTATAGACCGTCTCCCACAAGTCCCCACCAACGAAGCACTGGACGATCCGCCAACACTTCTTGAGACCCAGAAAGCAATCCGTCTGCTGTCCAGTGGCAAAGCACCTGGCTCAGACTCCATACCAGCAGAGGTCTACAAGGATGGAGGCACTGTGCTGACTGAGAAGCTTCATCAGCTGTACTCACTCATGTGGAAAGAAGAGACGATCCCCCAGGATTTCAAAGATGCATCTATCATTCACTTGTACAAGCGAAAGGGGAACCGGCAAGCCTGTGATAACCATCGGGGCATTTCCTTGCTCTCCATCGCAGGCAAGATACTTGCCAGGATCCTACTAAACCGCCTCACAGCACACCTTGACCAAGGTCATTTGCCTGAGAGCCAATGTGGATTCCGGAAAGAGCGCGGAACCACGGACATGGTGTTTGCTGCAAGGCAGCTGCAAGAGAAATGTCAGGAGCAAAATGCTGATCTGTTCTCCACCTATGTCGACCTCACAAAGGCCTTTGACACCGTGAGTAGAGAGGGACTGTGGAAGATCATGGCCAAGTACGGATGCCCTCGGAAATTTATTTCCTTGGTCAGCCAATTCCATGAAGGCATGCAGGCTCGAGTCCAGGACAATGGCGAAACATCTGCTCCTTTTGCTGTCACAAATGGTGTCAAGCAAGGCTGCGTCCTGGCTCCAACGCTGTTCAGCCTCATGTTCTCTGCAATGCTTACTGATGCCTTCAGAGATGGCGATGTTGGAATCGGCCTAAAGTACCGAACAGATGGCAAGCTGTTTAACCTCAGAAGGCTTCAAGCAAAAACGAAGGTCATGACAGACATCATCAGAGACTTTTTGTTTGCTGATGACTGTGCCCTCAACGCTGGATCTGAAGCTGACATGCAACTCAGCGTCGACAAGTTTGCCACTGCCAGCAGGAACTTCGGCCTTACCATCAGCACGAGGAAAACTGAAGTTCTCCATCAGCCAGCCCCAGGGAAACCCTACGTTGAGCCCAACATCACAGTCAACGGTCAGAGACTCAGTGCGGTGGAGCGGTTCACATACCTTGGCAGCACACTGTCACGAAATGCGACCATCGACGATGAAGTGAATGTCAGGATTGCAAGAGCAAGTGCAACTTTTGGTAGACTCAGTGCAAATGTCTGGAACAGAAGAGGCATTAGTCTTGAGACCAAGCTAAAGGTCTACAGAGCAGTAGTTCTCCCCACACTACTGTACGGCTGCGAAACTTGGACAGTGTACCAACGACATGCCAAGAAGCTGAACCACTTCCACACAACATGCCTCAGGAAGCTACTGAACATCAAGTGGCAAGACAGGACCCCAGACACAGAGGTGCTCGCAAAAGCCACCCTTCCCAGCATCTTCACCATCCTGATGCAGTCCCAGCTTCGCTGGGCTGGACACGTGGCGCGCATGCCAGACCATCGGCTGCCCAAAAGGCTCTTCTATGGCGAGCTGCAACAAGGGAAGAGATCACACGGAGGTCAGAAGAAGCGCTTCAGAGATACTCTGAAAGTCTCTCTGAAAGCGTTTGATATCAACCCTGACTCCTGGGAGGAATCTGCAGTGGACCGTAACAAATGGCGCGCTGCTGTGCACAAAGGCGCCAAGTTGTGCGAGGCCAACAGGACTGCTGCAGCTGTTCAGAAGAGGCAGGCCAGAAAGTCACGGGCAAACAAGCTCCCTGACAATGATATGCCTGTCTTTGTCTGCCCCAGCTGTCAGCGAACATTTCGTGCGCAGATTGGACTATTCAGCCATCTGCGCACTCACAGATAGACTCATGAGCATCCTTCCCCCCACCCCACCACCACCCTCCCCCCATCCCCCATCTGGATGACAATGATGGTCATCATCGATCTCGATGGACACACCACCACACCATATGCAAAAAGAATTTAAAACTCCTAAAACTCAGAAAACAGTGTGTGTGTGTGTGTGTGTGTGTGTGTGTGTGTGTGTGTGTGTGTGTGTGTGTGTGTGTGTGTGTGTGTGTGTGTGTGTGTGTGTGTGTGTGTGTGTGCTGGAGTGTAAAAATGAAAGGCAGACACAGAAAGAACTCATAAGGCTATCGACCTGGAAAAAAAAAACGTGTTGTACTCGTATGCCCACATGTAAAAACCAAACCTTGGCCAGACTGAACAACAATAGTTAGAACAAATACAGAGAGAACACTGAACACTGAAACACTGCAATGTTTAATGTCATTAGCTGTAAAGTTCTAGTGGCATAGCAGCAACTAATTAGAACCAAAAAAAAAATGGTGCAAAACAGATCAAACGGAACAGAAAGGAAAATCAGAATTGAAGCAAAATGAACTATTACGAGATTAGCGATATACATACATACAGAGAGAGAGTGAGAGAGACAAAGGGACAGAGGAGAGAAAAATAGCAAGACAGGCAGACACACAGACTGACAGCCAGAAAGATAAAAGAGGTAGACAGAGAGAAAAGAGCAGTACGTAAAAGTAGAGTGGCAGACAGGCATTGGGGCAATGTTTCCAGCTGGTGACATTTTGATGGCACCCCTCTCCTCTCTCGGCGTTTCTGAATGGACAGCTACTGTCAATGCCACCTGCACCATGCCAATCACACGGTGCTGAACACACACACACACACACACACACACACACACACACTCACACACACACACACACACACACACACACTCACACTCACACACACACACACACTCACACACACACTCACACACTCACACACACACTCACACACACACACACACACACACACACACACACACACACACACACACACACACACACACACACACACACACACACACACACACACACACACACACACACACACACACACACACACACACACACACACTCGGTCTGTCTGGCTGGCTGGCTTGCTCGCTCTCTCTCTCTCTCTCTCTCTCTCTCTCTCTCTCTATATATATATATATATATATATATATATATATATATATATATATATAGTCTTAGCCACTACAAATCACCATTTTGAAGAAAAAAAAAAGAAAAAAACGTTTTGAGTAAAGATCCTCCATTTTTCTTGCAGTTCTGGTCGTGTGTGCGTGTGGATGTGAAGAAACATGAGAGAATGATGATAGGCATGCGTCATGAATATATTGAGGGTTCACAACAAAAGTCAGGAGTCACGTGGGAGGCTTCTGGTCCACAGTATCTAAGATAAGAATAACTTTATTATCTCCAACTGGAGTAATTTGGTCAAGTGCATTATCACAACATAGACAAGTAAACAACATGGGGACCATAACTGTAAAAGTCAACAACAGCTTTTACGAATATTACGAAGATACAAATGTAAAAGAATATCACATACACCGTTTCATACATACATCCACACACTGCAGGTAATAACTAGTATTCTTAATGTAAAAACAGAAAGAATTAAGGAACATTATTTGAATATAATTATAAACATAGCCTACTATACTGCACATTGATTATAATAGACAGATAAGATAAGAATAAAGATAAATTGCGGAAAACCGCAACCAGATAATCAGCACACACCCGCACCCCCCGCACCCCCCCCCCCCCCCCCCACCCCACACACGCGGATAACTTGATTAAACAAGAGTAATAAACATATGTTCTCAAATAAAAGCATTTCACATATTGGCTTTTAAAAACATTGCAATTAGTTATTACATCGTAATTATTATTACGATAATTATCTGTCTGATCTCATTCATCTTTACATACCCTCACGCCAACTCCGCTCTTCTTCTGACGCCCGTATGCTCAGGATCCCCCTTGCTCAAACCAAAACGTATGGCAAACGCAGTTTTTCATACCAAGCCCCCTTTCTATGGAATCAACTTCCTCAGCCTCTCCGTCACTCATCTTCGCTGCTTTCTTTTAAACCCAGTCTGAAGACCCACCTTTTCCCTCCTGAATAATTCTCAACAGCTCATCCCTTTCCAGT
Organism: Babylonia areolata; assembly: GCF_041734735.1. Lineage (NCBI taxonomy): Eukaryota > Metazoa > Mollusca > Gastropoda > Neogastropoda > Buccinidae > Babylonia > Babylonia areolata. Next base: position 54,328,986 of record NC_134880.1, on the reverse strand, counting down.
ATCAGTATCAGTTTCAGTAGCTCAAGGAAGGCGTCACTGCGTCCGGACAAATCCACATACGCTACACCACATATGCCAAGCAGATGCCTGACCAGCAGCGTAACCCAACGCGCTTTGTCAGGCCTTGAGAAAAAAATAACAACAAAACCAACAACAACAACAACAGCAGAACGGTAAAATGAGTGAGTGAGTTTTGAGAGTTTCAGAAATTGATTTGCATTTTTGATTGTGTACTATTTACGATTGTGTGCTATGACTTGTGTGTGTGTACGTGCGCGTGTGCTTGTGTGTATTGTGCGTGTATGTGTGTGTGCGGGAAGGGGGATAATTTTTGATGTTTTGTATCTTGTGGTCAGTTTCTTCCTTTTCAATAATTACATGTGTGTTGTATTTGTAAACGCATAGGGCTTATTTTCAAGATTAGGCGTAAATGCTCATCATCATCATAATAATGATAAGAAGAAGAAGAAGAATGATGATGATGATGATGATGATGATGATGATGATAATAATAATAAGAAGAAGAAGAAGAAGAAGAAGAAGAAGAAAAATAATAATAATAATAATAATAATAATAATAATAATAATAATAATGGATTTCCGATGAATAGTGCTGTATGCAGCCTGTAAGATGAGCACCATTTATATAACTAGAGGCGCTTTCTTACACGTGCACAACCACTTTTTTTTCTTTTTTCTTCCCCCCCCCCCCCCCCCCCCCCCCCTCCCCCAGTGAAAACCACAGCTATCGTTTTAAACAACTGAATATCTGTCAATTTGTAGCTGAAACCATCGATTTTGTTTTTAATGCACTTTTCAAGATTGCTGATTTTGCTAGTGCACGTGTGCCACATGATGAAACAGCCGTTTATTTATCTTATTCAATGAAAAAAAACAGAAAACCTAATATTCCTTGCATAATTGAAACCACCTCTCAATGTTTTTCTTTGTGTGATTTGTTGGGGGTTGGGGGGATTTGTTTGTTTGTTTTTAGGGGGGGAGGGTGGAGGTGGGGAGGGGTGTTGTTTTTTTGTTGTTGTTTTTTTTTTGGGGGGGGGGTTGTTGTTTTTTTTGGGGGGGTTGTTTTTTTTTTGTTTTGTTTTGTTGTTGTTGTTGTTGTTTTTTGGGGGGTGTTGTTTTTTGTTTGTTATTATGGAAACATACCTGCTTATCTTAAGCGGTCATTGATTGTGTGTGTGTGTGTGTGTGTGTGTGTGTGTGTGTGTGTGTGTGTGTGTGTGTGTGTGTGTGAAGTCTGTATATTTTACATGATCATTTTTATTTTTATTTTCATTTTATCATTTTCTAATCTCTTTTGCTGTTGTTGTTGTTGTTGTTGTTGTTATGTTTACTTTATTTGTTTTATTTTATTTTATTTATTGTTTTTGTTGTTGTTGTTGTTTTCTCAAGACCTGACTAAGCGCATTGTGTTACGCTGCTGGTCAGGCATCTGCTAGGTAGATGTGGTGTAGCGTATATGGATTTGACCGAACACAGTGACGCCTCCTTGAGCTACTGATAGTGATACTGATATATGATGTAGCTTAAAAAACCGCTGCTGGTAATGGTGGCATGCACGGAGGAATGGGGGTTTTGCGGTGGTAATGAAAACAAAACAGCTGGGTCCACTTTTTTTTTTCTTCCAGATTCCCCCACACCCACACCCTACCCACCCCCACCCCTCCCTCCACCTTCTCTCTCCCCTTTGGAGCACACACACACACACAATTACGAGCGAAATGCATCCGATAAGGTAAGGTATCGTGTGCAGCTGCTGGACGTATTAATACGTAATGTCATAGGATTCTGATCCTGTTATCGGGTCATAATTTTTTTTTTTAACATTTTACCATTCTACTGTGTTGATGTTGTTGTTGTTCTTCTTCTTCTGCTTCTGTTTTGTTTTTTGATTGTTTGTCTGGTTGTTTGTTGTTGTTTTGGGGTTGTTGATTTTTAATGTCTTCAATGCACGGTGCATCTCTCTCTCTCTCTCTCTCTCTCTCTCTCTCTCTCGGGGCGAGTGAACTGCTGTCTCAGTGGCAAGACACGTACTGTTTGCTCTGACATTTATCTCCAAGAGTGGCGGACGGAGACTTTGTTTTGATCCTAGGTTTGGCACAGTAGCTGGTAAGCAGTCATGCCTTCTGCTCCAACTGACATTCGGCTTGTCTGTGGCCGGTTTTTGCCTGTATTCATAGGCTTTATGTTGAAGAGGGCAAGAAAAGTGTCAGCCCTCCGTATCGCCATTGTCACGCTTCGACGACGGGTAGACGGTGTCAGTTTTGGCCTCCTCCTCTGTTATTTGTTCTGGGGTAGTTTGCTCCTTCGATGTGGGGACATTGAAAGTAACCCAGGACCAAACACTAATCCCACCAAAGATAGCATGAGGCAGACAAGACTCGCAAGTGCAGGAACCTCTCGGAGGGCTAGTCTGGAAAGATCAAGTGGTGCTGGTGCTTCGGTGTCCTCCCCTTCGCCCACAGAACCCACTCTCAGTGACATCATGGCAACTATTAAAGCCGTGAGTGATCAGATGGGGTCACAGATGGAGACAAAGATGGAGGAGCTGAAGCAAGAGCTGAAGCAGGAAGTCCGTGACATCAAAGAGGAATGTACAGCTCTGCGAAGTGATCTGAGGGGGATGAGGGAGGAGATGGGAAAGCTGAGAGAGGAGAACGAGGAGCTGAAGAAGACGAACCAGGACCTGTCCCAGAAGCTGACCGACTGCGAGACTAGGATCGACGATCTAGAGGGCCGCTCCAAGCGCAACAACCTGATCTTTTACGGCCTTCCCAGGGGAGCCAGCGAGACCAGTGCAGACTGTGAGTGCCTAGTGCAGGAACTTCTGACGGACAAGCTGGACATGACTGATGTGGTGGAGTTTGACCGAGTGCATCGGCTGAGTTCCAGGCCTGACTCCCCTGTGATTGCTCGTTGTGCATTCTATAAACAAAAGGTAACTATCCTTAAGGCTAAAGGCAAACTGAAAGGCTCTAACATATTCATTGGTGAGGATTTTTCAAAAGGTGTAAGAGAGATAAGACGAAGATTAACACCACACTTGAAAAAAGCTAGACAGGATGGAAAGAGAGCCACGATGGTGTACAACCATTTGCTTATTGACGGCAAAAAGTTCTCTGTCAATGCGAATGACAAGCTTGTCGAGTATAAATAGGGAACCGGCCAGCCCGTATTTTTTACAAGCTGTGTATTTTTGAATGAGGCGGGCAAAAGAAAGGGTACACCGGTATTGCCGTCCTGTGCTGACCGAAATGACACTGAACCGGCACGTGTTTTAAGTGACGAGAATGGTGTGCATATGGGGTTTGCTGATGAAAATTTGCCGTGTGTGACAGTTGAAAATCCTGTTTGTGAGCATAGGCACAGGGTGAATGACGATTTGTTGAATCAAAGTTATGATTTTGTCAGCAAAGGAAATTGTAAAAATAAATCGCTATCTTTCATTCATTGGAATGTCAATGGACTGCTACCAAAATTACATGACAATGATTTTGTTTCGTTTCTTGACTCTTTTGACTTTATTTGTTTAGTTGAAACGTTTATTGATGAATTTAAGTCTTCTGCATTTTCTGGATATACCAGTTTCAGTGTACCTGCAATTAAATTTTCAGTAAAGGGGAGGCGATCGGGAGGAGTTCTGTGTCTTGTCAAAGATGTGTTTGTTCCATTTGTGAAGCAAGTTGATGTGAAATCAAACAGTTTTGGTGCATTAATTGTCGATAAAAATGTGTTTGGTGTTGATAAAGATGTGTTGTATGTGTATTCTTATGTGCCACCTGAGGGTTCTCCCTATTATGCTCATTTTGACTGTGAAAATGGTATTGCGTTATTAGAGGAGTTCTTGACTGATTGTTTGTTAGCCTGCAGGGATGTTTATATATTGCTGTGTGGGGATTTGAATGGAAGAACTTCTAATGTCTCTCACTACTGTCAGAATGTTTCAGATATTTCAGAGTTCCAACATGTAAGCCACCCAGTTAGTGTTAATCGTTGTTCTGAAGATTCTGTACTTAATAACTATGGTAAATTGTTGTTGAACATGTGTACTGCCCTTGACTTGTGTATTCTCAATGGTATGTGTCATGGCGACCAAAACGGTTGCTACACGTATGTGTCAGACAGTGGGTGCAGTGTGAATGATTATTTTCTTATGTCTTGTGACCTGTATGCATTGTTGTGTGATTTATGTGAGGTGCGAGTGTCTGAAAGAATTGATTCAGATCATATGCCTGTGGAACTTCATTTTAGGAATATTGGTGCTGAGCTGGAAAATACAAAGTTAGAAAATGACTTTATGTTGGATAAACTTGTGTGGAATGAGGATTATGCTGATGTGTATAATAACAATATATCATCTGAAGAATATCAAGAAAGGATTAACTTTGCAATTAATCTTATCGATGTTGATATAAATCAAGCGTTAAAAGTGTTTAATGAATGCATTAAGGACGCTGCTGAATGTATGAAGAAACAAATATGTGTAAGGAATAAACTGAAACAGAAAGACTGGTTTGACGCAGAATGTCGCAGCAGTAAAAGAAATGTTCGCATGCTTCTTAACAAATTTAGACGCACTTTAGATGCTAACGATCGTAATTGCTTTAGGAAGGCCAGACGGGAATATAAGTATCTGCTAAAGAGAAAGCAAAAACTGTTTAATGCCTATTTGCTGTCAGAATTAGTTGCTTCGATTAAAAATCAGAAAGATTTCTGGAACAAAGTTCGTAATATTTCATTGAAACGAAAACAGCCTGTTAACAATATTAGTGAAGATATGTGGTTTGATCATTTTAAGACTCTTCTTACAAAAGATGTTGATTCTGACAATGAATTTCAGTGGGTGCAGGGGGAAGGGGAAGGGGAAAATTATTTAAATCGCCCGATTTCAATAGACGAAGTAATGTTTGTTGTACGTAAAATAAAAAGCCGTAAATCTGCAGGACCAGATGGCATAATTGGTGAATTGTTAAAGTATGGTAGTAAAACTGAATCAATTCTGAATTTTTTTGTAATGTTTTTTAACTGTTTATTTAACAGTGGTGTCTATCCGGAGAACTGGACCGAGTGTGTTGTTTTACCTCTTTACAAAAAAGGAGATGTGAATAATCCAAGTAATTATAGAGGTATTTCTCTTTGCGATATTAGTAGTAAACTTTACAGCACTATCATTAATCATAGATTGCAAGAATGGGTAGAAGACAATAACATCACAGGCGAATACCAAGCAGGTTTTAAACGGGGCTACTCTACTGTGGATCATATGTA
>NC_134880.1:54313700-54316200 GCF_041734735.1 Babylonia areolata | reverse complement strand
AAGGAAAGACAAAGGGAAGACAAAGAAAAGACTGGCTAAAAAGACATAAGAAAAATAAAGTCAAGACAAGGGAGAACCGAACACAGAGACCTGCTAGTGCCTGAACCCCCTTCGTGTGTATACGAACGCAGAAGATCAAATACGCACGTTAAAGATCCTGTTATCCATGTCAGCGTTCGGTGGTGGGTCATTGAAACAAGAACATACCCAGCATGCACCCCGGCCCCTCCCCCCTCACCCCACCACCCCCGAAAACGGAGTATGGCTACCTACATTGCGGGGTGAATAAACAAAAACGGTCATACACGTGAAAATGTTAAATGTTACATGTTTGTCTGAGTGTGTATGTGTGCATAGACCATTCAATCCTTCTTTCCCGTCTTCATTTTACATTTGGTATCAACGGCACTGTTCTAAACTGGTTCAAATCTTATCTCACTGATCGATTCCAGTCTGTCATTGTTGATCATTTCCAGTCTGAACCCGTTAAAATTGAACATGGAGTCCCACAGGGATCTGGTTTAGGCCCAGTGCTCTTCACACTGTACACTGCTCCTCTCGCTGAAACTATCAACCGCCATAATGTCAGTCATCATTCTTATGCTGATGACACTCAACTCCAGAAGAGTGATACCCCCGAAAAACTGTCGTCGCTCTTGAAAGAAACATCCAACTGCTTCCTGGATATTCAAAACTGGATGACTCTAAATAAGTTACAATTGAACGCGTACAAAACTGAAGCAATGATCATAGGAACTAAACAAAAACTCTCTTTCATCACAATTGACACAATCAAACTTGGCAGTACATCCATCCCTCTTTCCAGTTCAGTCAGGAGCCTCGGCGTTGTCCTTGACAACACACTGTCAGACATGTCAATCCTGCTACTGTCAACTGCGGGGCATCAGTTCCATCAGGAAATATCTGTCCATTGACGCAACATCTAGACTTGTCGTTTCTCTCATTCTCTCTCGCCTTGACTACTGTAACTCTCTATTGTCTGGTTTGCCTGCTTCATCCATTCAGTCTCTTCAGCGCATACAAAACGCTGCTGCCCGACTCGTCCTCAGAAATAAAAGATCCGAGCACATCACTCCTCTTTTGCAACATCTCCACTGGCTCCCTGTCTCACACCGAATAAAGTACAAGATCAGCACTCTATGCTACAAATGTATTCACAAATCAGCCATTCCTATCTCTGTGGCTGCCTTCACCTCTACACTCCATCTCGCTCACTACGATCAGCTTCGGATCCACTCTGTTTACGCATACCCAGATTCAAACTCTCGACTGTTGGCCGCCGTTCTTTCTCTGTCTCTGGACCTTGCAGTTGGAATGAACTTCCTCTTTCGCTTCGTCAAGTCTCCACACTCAACTCTTTCAAGTCTGGTCTTAAAACCCACCTCTTCCCAAAATAGCCTCCCTTCCCTGCCTCTATCCTTGTCTTCTCCAGTTTTAGAGTTATGCATGCGTGTGAATGACTGGTGCGAAAGCGATTTGATTTGTCTATGCACAAGATTCAGCGCTATATAAATACCATTATTATTATTATTGCATGCCTGAAATCTGATTGAACGACACAGGAAACGAATGATGAGCGCTCAATGCAGCCGTCACTCGGATCGACCCAGGTAGGTAGGCAGCTTGTTCTGCAAATGTCCCCGTGTTCGTAAAGCGCTTAGAGCTTGGTCTCAGACCGAAGATAGGCGCTATGTAAGTATCCGAATCAATCAATCAATCAATAACTCAATAAAAAAACAAAACAAACAAATAACGAAAGTAAAGAAATAGAAAGACCACAGAAAAAAGCGGCTAAAAGGAATAAGAAACGTTAACAAACGACACGTCAAAGGAGGAGAAAAAAAGAAAAGAAGCAAAACAAAAGAAAAAAAGAAAAGAATACAACTGTAAAAAAAATTTAAATGAAGACAGCTTGAAAGAAAGAAAAGATATGAAAAGGAAAAGGAAAAGTAACTGACACGAAGAAAAAGGAAACAAACAAACAAACAAAAAAGGACGCAAGATCAATGAGATGACATTAAAATAATAATTCATATCAAAGACAGATTATCAAAAGGTCGGACAAAAGAAACTGAAACACTAAACGAAACAAAGAAAGAAAATTAATTTTGGATAAAAAATGAAAATGAAAATACGAAACAAAAGGACAGAAACAACAAAAGAAGCAAAGAAAAATATGAAAAATTCGAAGCATCGAAAACATTGAAAAGAAAAAGCAGAGCGTGTGTGGGGGAGAGAGAGAGAGAGAGAGGGTGGGGGGAGAGGGAAGGAGGGGGGGGGGGGAGGAACAGAACCAAGGGTAATTGCGGAAATGACATTTTAAAAGAAAAGATAAATAACACATATCGAAGATGATATAGGACCAGAAGGCAAAAAGAGAAATAAAACAAAATAGAGAAACCAGCGAGACTAACTGTGAAACTTTTGCCCCCCCACCCCCACCCCAACCCCCACCCCACCCCCACCCCAACCCCCCACC
>NC_134880.1:54303700-54308700 GCF_041734735.1 Babylonia areolata | reverse complement strand
CTTCCCTCCCTTCCACTACCCCCCTCCCCTCCCCTCTCCCCTCCCCTACCCACGCCTATCCTCCCCTACCCTCCCTCTCCTCTCCTGCCCTCCTCTCTTCCCCTCCCTCCCCTCCCCTCCCCATGCCTACCCTCCCTCCCCTACCCTCCTTCTCCTCCCCTCCCCACGCCTACCCTCCCTCTCCTACCCTCCCCCTACCCTCCCCCTACCCTCCCTCCCCTACCCTCCCTCTCCTCCCCTCCCCACGCCTACCCTCCCTCCCCTACCCTCCCCCTACCCTCCCTCCCCTACCCTCCTTCTCCTCCCCTCCCCACGCTTACCCTCCCTCTCCTACCCTCCCCCTACCCTCCTTCTCCTCCCCTCCCCACGCCTACCCTCCCCTCCCCTACCCTCCCTCCCCTACCCTCCTTCTCCTCCCCTCCCCACGCCTACCCTCCCTCTCCTACCCTCCCCTACCCTCCCCCTACCCTCCCTCCCCTACCCTCCTTCTCCTCCCCTCCCCACGCCTACCCTCCCTCTCCTACCCTCCCCCTACCCTCCCCCTACCCTCCCTCCCCTACCCTCCCCCTACCCTCCCTCCCCTACCCTCCTTCCCCTACCCTCCCCACGCCTACCCTCCCTCCCCTACCCTCCCTCCCCTACCCTCCCCACGCCTACCCTCCCTCTCCTACCCTCCCCATGCCTACCCTCCCCTCCCCTACCCTCTCCTCCCCTCTTCTTCCTTCTCCTCCCCAACCCTAACCCTTGTTCTCTCTTGGTCTCCTCCTTCAATTTCACGTTCGTGAAATGAACATGGAAGAAAGAGAACAACAAAAAAACATCTGAAGCGGGTATGATTTTTTTTTTTTTTAACTGTTTAAAAAGGCAAAACAAGAGAAGAAAATAAAAGGGAAAGAAGAGGAAGAAAAATGTAAAGTTTTTGGGGGGTTTTTTTGGGTTTGTTTTTTTTTTCAAGTTAAAAACAGTATAAAACATTTTAAAGTGCTTTAAAAGACATGACACGAGAAAACGTATACAAAAAAGGTGGGGGGGGGAGTGCTGAAGTGGAGAAAGGTTTGTTTTTTTTTTTTTGTTTTTTAAGATAACTACTTTTAGACAAAGTAGAAGGTGAAAGAGCGGGAGAGAGAGGAGGGAGGGGAGTGAGAGTTAGACGAGACAAAGAGACCACAAAGAACAAAAACAGAGAGAGGGGAGGGGGGGGAGGGGAGGGGAGAGACAGGGAAGATAACTCAAGAAACGTGACACACAGTGCACTATAGTCTGTCCACGACAAAACACGAACACATAACAAATTGTAACGACTTGAAAACTTAAGGAAAAACCAAAGTCAACAAAGTTGGAAAACTGAAAATGAAAATGGTTGCTCTCGACCACGAGTTTTGAATTCAACATTCAAACATTAACAAAGAGACACAGATGGATATGTATGATATACATATTTGTATTTGTATTTGTATTTCTTTTTATCACAACAGATTTCTCTGTGTGAAATTCGGGCTGCTCTCCCTAGGGAGAGCGCGTCGCTACACTACAGCGCCACCCATTTTTTTTTTTTTTTTGTATTTTTTCCTGCGTGCAGTTTTATTTGTTTTTCCTATCGCAGTGGGTTTTTCTACAGAATTTTGCCAGGAACAACCTTTCCGTTGCCGTGGGTTCTTTTACGTGCGCTTAGTGCATGCTGCACACGGGACCTCGGTTTATCGTCTCATCCGAATTACTAGCGTCCAGACCACCACTCAAGGTCTAGTGGAGGGGGGGGGGAGAAAATATCGGCGGCTGAGCCGTGATTCAAACCAGCGCGCTCAGATTCTCTCTCGCTTCCTAGGCGGACGCGTTACCTCTAGGCCATCACTCCATTATGAATTCTCTTTGGGGTGGTGGCAACGGATCCAAGGAGACGAGAGAAACTGAGCGCATGGGATCGAGTTCCATACCAGTCCATATCTTCGCCCCACCCCCACCCAGCTCCCGCCCTCCTCTACCCCTTGAGCGGTCATCTGGAAGCTAGTCATTCGGAATGAGACGATAAACTGTCCCACGTGCTGGGTGCAATTACGGCAGGTAAAAGAACCCACTGCAACAGAAGGGTTGTCCCTGGAAACAAAATATGCAGAAAATCCCAGTATGACAGTAAAATAAATATTTATAAAAAAACCGCTGCGCTGTGACGACGCGCTCTCCCTGGAGAGAGCTGCCCGGGTCTTACATAGAGAAGTCTGTTTTCACAAAGAGTAATACAGTATAATACAATATATACAGTGCAATGCAATGCAGTACAATGCGATGGTATGTAATGCGATACAATACCATACAATACAACACAATGCAATACAATACCATACAACACAACACAATGCAATACAATACCATACAACACAACACAATGCAATACAATACACCATACCATACAACACAACACAATGCAATACAATACCATACAACACAACACAATGCAATACAATACCATACAACACAACACAATACAATACAATACAACGCAACATAACACATCACAAATTTTCCCAGGGGCTGGCCAGATTCAGCGGACCTCCATACCCTGAAAACCAGTCGAGTCTTCTCATCACGCATCTCTAAGTCCCTCACACTCCACGGACCAAAGGCTCGACTTCAACAACTGAAGACGGAAGATTGCACCACGACCTTTCACCCCTACACCATCACCCCGACCTTTCGCTTACCCCCCTCCCCCACCCTTTCCCACAGAAGCTTCTTCCCGTCTAAGGCTAGGGTTTATGTGATCAATAGACCCAGACTTCTATTGTTCTCTTGGCATTTCGGAGCACTGACGGTTTTTTTGTGTTTGTTTGTTTTTTTTTTAAAGCGAGTTGACCTTAATCCGTGATGGAACGGGAACTGTCGAAGAGGGGTTCTGACCGAAATACTTTTTTTCTTCTTCTTCACCACCGCTAGAGCAAATATTTCTGTTCCAGATACTGAGGTAATTTGCATACCCCCTGCAACCCCAAGCCCGCCCTCTCCCACATCCAACGCTCCCCACCCCGAATGACAAGAAAAGGGAGGGTGGTAAGTGACGTATGAATGAAGATCATGAGGATCATTCTCAAGGCGTAAGGATAGATGATAGTATTTAGGTAAAAGGAAAAGTCCCCATATAGTTTTACGGCTATCAGGGTGGGTAAATTCATCCTATCCACCGTGTCCAGGGCTTGGCATGGAAGGCGGGACCCAGTCCTCTCCTTCCACCGTTTTAACATTCCCTCAAGCGAGGTCAGGTACCCATCGGTAGAGTGATGGAGCGATGTGGAGTGATGGCCTTGAAGTAACGCGTCCGCCTAGGAAGCGAGAGAATCGGAGCGCGCTGGTTCGAATCACGGCTCAGCCGCCGATATTTTCTCCCCCTCCACTAGACCTTGTATGGTGATCTGGACGCTAGTCATTTGGATGAGACAATAAACCGAGGTCCCGTGTGCACGTAAAAGAACCCACGACAACAAAAGGGTTGTTCCTGGCAAAATTTTGTAGAAAAATTCACCTCGATAGGAAAAATAATTAAAACTGCACGCAGGAAAAAATACAAAAAAGGGGGTGGCGCTGTAGTGTAGCGACGCGCTCTCCCTGGGGAGAGCAGCCCGAATTTCACACAGAGAAATCTGTTGTGATAAAAAGAAATACAAAATGCAAATACAAGATAAATGAGAAGTGGAGTAAAGTGCCTTTCCCAAGGACACAACGCTACAGAAAGCCTCTGACCATCAAGCACTGGTGAAGACTGGATCAAAACTCAAACGTGTTACCGATTCTGCTACTAAATAATATAGACTTCCATGCTGACTAGACACGTTTATGTTCATTCTTGCGATACTGCACCTAATAAAATCCCTCTGATTGGAGATAACAAGTCATTCCCAACCAACCAATAAACCTGGAGGAATGTGGTGAATAGTTCTTCTGTGCAGCTCCAAATCCTAGTTACTCTTCAAATAGAAGAAGAAGAAGAACAAGAACAACAACAACAACAACAACAACAAGAACGAGAACGAGAAGAACAAGAAGAACAAAAAGAAGAACAAGAACAACAAGAACAAAACCAAGAAGAAAAAGGAGGAAGAGGAGGATGAGAAGTCTTGAGGAAGAAGAGGAGGAGGAGGAGGAGAAGACGAACAAGAACAATAACGAAAAGGTGAAGAGGAAATCTTGACTGCACTAACCTGTAGGTGGTGACTTGTCCTATTTCTCTCTCTCTCTCTCTCTCTCTCTCTCTCTCTCTCTCTCTCTCTGATTACTCCTCACAGTTCTTAGTTTTACCTCTGTCTTGGTTTTGCCCTCTCTTTTCTTCTCCATTCTCTATTTTTCTCCCCATGAAGAAGGGCCTAGGGCCCGAAACGTCGGGATACTCTCTTCATAGGACAAGTCACCACCTACAGGTTAGTCTCAACCGTTTTCTCGCCAATAACGAAAAGGTTGTTCTTATTTCACCTTATCTAAGCATCAAAATGTCAACAGACATCTCACCTCAGTGTGGCACTATCAAGTGACTCCCATCCCAATGCTGGTGCCTTTCTTCCTTTCTTCTGTAAATCATGCAGCCGACGTCTTCGGGTTCAGGAAACTGCTGCCAACATCTCTTGCGTTTTGAGATGAAGACTCCCCTGGACAGGACACTGCCTGTCAATAAGAGCAGCAGCAGCAGCAGTAGTAGTAGTAGCAGCAGCATGTGTATGCTCGTGCGTGTATACGTGCGCGCGCGCGCGTGTGTGTGTGTATGTGTGTAAGTATGTGTTCATTAAAATTCTTCACGTCTCTGGAAAATGCAGACACACTGACTACGCACGTTCATTACTCACAATGTGTGTGTTTTTGACAGAGAGAGGAAGAGACAGACAGACAGACAGACAAACAGAGACAGACCTACAGACATAGACAAACAGACACAGACAGACACACAATCACACAGCCACACAAACGCACAGGCAGAGACACAGACAACAAAGACACAAACAGACGCAAACAGAGCCAGA
>NC_134880.1:54283700-54298700 GCF_041734735.1 Babylonia areolata | reverse complement strand
GTTTTTTTGTTTGTTTGTTTGTTTTGTTTTGTTTTTGTTGTTTTTTTTTGTTTGTTTGTTTGTTTGTTTTTTAATCATCTGTAGATCCTGTTTGCTCTCACGTGTGTTACAAAACAGAAGCTGAATGAGATAGAAGCGGACAAGATGTATTTGTATTGTATTTGTATTTTGTATTTCTTTTTATCACAACAGATTTCTCTGTGTGAAATTCGGGCTGCTCTCCCCAAGGAGAGCGCGTCGCTACACTACAGCGCCACCCATTTTTTTATTTTTTTTAAATTTTTCCTGCGTGCAATTTTATTTGTTTTTCCTATCGAAGTTGATTTTTCTACAGAAATTTGCCAGGAACGACCCTTTTGTTGCCGTGGGTTCTTTTTCGTGCGTTAAGTGCATGCTACACACGGAACATCGGTTTATCGTCTCATCCGAATGACTAGCGTCCAGACCACCACTCAAGGTCTAGTGGAGGGGGAGAAAATATCGGCGGCTGAGTCGTGATTCGAATCAGCGCGCTCAGATTCTCTCGCTTCCTAGGCGGACGCGTTACCTCTAGGCCATCACTCCACATACAAGATGAGTGCGATGGACAAATAGCTTCACTGCTGAATTCTCGCCCGAGTTTCCTAAGTTCGATCCCCAAATTCGGCGCAACTGGTGAGTTAAGGGTGGAAATGTTTGCGATCTCCCAGGTCAACATAATCATGTGCAGACATTTTTATTTATTTATTCAGACTTCTTGCTATAGCACATATTCTTGAAGCTCTATGCGCTTTACAATAGCACTAAAAACATTCACTCAAACGTCCCCACATAAACATATGCATATAATTTGAAATATAGGCGAGAGAGAAAAATTAAAATAGGTCATGTCAGTTGATTAAATCAAGAAATGCAACAGGTATTTAAAAAAAAAAAAAAAAAAAAAAAAAAAAAAAAAGAAATTGAAAGAACACAAGCACGTATACGTATGCATATATACGTAGGCACATACATACATACATACATACCTACATACAAACACACAAAACAAACAGCGTGCGCACACACACAACACACATATACACGCACACACGCGCGCTCGCGCGCACGCACTCACACATGCACCAACGAATACAAGCCGCATACCCAAACACATTATTCACGCACTCACTCAGTGACAAACACACATACACGCACCTACAGGCACAATACACACACGAACACAGATCAACAATCGAATAATGCAAACTACTGCGACATTACATATATATATATATATATATATATATATATATATATATATATATATATATATATATATATATATATACATACACACACATACATACATATACACACACATATATATAATAAAATAAAATAAAAGTTCCTGCTAAGCATTTCCCCGAAGAAACACCCGGCATTACACACACAGATCAAAACTAGAAAGATGAAACAAATGTTCAGACACACACACACACACACACACACACACACACATGACAAACAATTAAAACACACAGGCTACAACATCACATGATAAAGCAATATTCATCAAACATTTCAAGTAAAAACGTATGTACATCATTACATTTAAGAAATTAAACCTGAAAATGTAAAAATGTACGTATTGTTAAAAAACAAACAAGCAAACAAAAAAAACCAAAAAAAACCTCACACCTCCGCCACGTCCACATACACTAGCACACACACACACACACACACACACACACACACACACACACACACACACACACACACAACTCATCAACAACAACAAAAGCACAACAGATGGACAACTGAGTAAAACAAACTACAACATTACTTCATAAAACAGTTCGTGTTAAAATCTCTCACATACACATTTATACATAAAAAACACAACAACACACACACACGCGCGCACGCACACACACACACACACACGCGTACCAACTCACCCACCCGCACACCCGCAACACACAGACACAAGCTCGCGCGTGTGGACGTGCAAACACCCGCCACCACCTCTCCCCCCTCGTCCCCCCCGCTCCCCCTCCGCCCCCCCCCCCCCTCCCCCCACACACACAACACAACACAACCACACACCTCTATTTCATTTCAATTTCATACAACATTGTATGACTGTCTGAACAGGTGTGTCTTCAGGGCAGTTTTAAACTGTGAGGGGGTTTCAGAGTAACGAGTTGTGAGTGGAAGCTGGTTCCAAACAGTTGTCGCAAAGTGAGAAAAAGATCGCTTGCCATAAGTCTTTGTTTTGATTCGAGGAACAGTAAAGGTTCTATTGTCCGAAGAAGAGCGGAGTTGTCTGGCAGGGGTATAGACATGAAGGAGATCAGAAAGATAGACAGGAAAGCAGGGATCAGTGAGAGAGTTGAAGCAAAGAGTGGATGTTTTATGTTGTATTCTTGCAGAGATTGGGAGCCAGTGAAGCTGTTGGAGGAGTGGCTGTACGTGTTCGTGTTTTTTGACTCCGAATATCAGTCGTGCTGCTGAATTTTGAACCTTTTGAAGTTTGTCTAGGAGGTACTGGGGAATGGCAGAGAGTAAGGAGTTACAGTAATCAAATTTAGACAGAACGAGAGAACAGACGAGAGTTTTGGTTGCATCAGAAGTGAGAAGATGGCGAATGCTACTGATTTTCCTGAGTTCATGGTAAGCAGAGCGACAGATGTTGGACACGTGTTTTTCCATGGACAGAGTGTCAGAAAAAGTTACCCCTAGATTTCTTGTAGCAGATGAGAACTGAATGTTTGTGTTACCAACAGACATAGAGGAGGGAGCGGAGTCAGGTAATGCTAGTACCTTAACATTTTTTGTTTATATATGCATTCAGAAGATGAAATACACACGTTAATTTTTTTGTAATCCATGTAAGCGTTCGGTGGGGTGGAAACAAAAACATATTACCCAGTGTGCACACCCCCGAAAATGGAGTACGGCTGCCTTCATGGTGAAATGAAAAAAAATATATAAAAGGTCATACACATAAACGTCCACCCGTATATATATGAGTGAAGGTGGGACTTGCAGCCCACAAACGCTGAAGAAGAGACGGGGGCAGGGCAGAAAATCCTATTGATCGAGAGATCCTCGCGTACTTTGTTGTGATTCGTGACAAAATTCCATCCGTTACTGGTATGATGATAAGAATGGACATTAATATAGCGCGTTTCTCCACCACAAATAATGCTCAAAGCGCTTTACATTTCGTTCGCCACTTCCCTCTCCTTCCCTATCAACACCCCCTCCCCCTGCCCCGACCCCCTTCCCCCCACGCCCCCTCACGGAAGCACGTGCCATATTACACTCACGCAACTGAACATTGGAAACCACTCACCCACACATGACGCCCCAACCCCACCCCCCACCCCCTCCGTCCCAGAAAATGCATCCCTGCAACACGCACTCAGGCACGTACATACATACACACGAATGCAGATACTCGCTTGCACCCCGCCACACACACTGGAATGAATTCAGTGAAAGAAGAGATTCGAGCTTAAAATATTTCCACTTTGGGGGATCTCATAGAAATTTGGGGTTAACTCACTCAGTACGGCCAGTCCTCTCTTCTCCTCTACACAGACCCCTCGGATGTCCAGTGGGTGTCTGAATGACCCAACCTTTAGCTTCCGTCGTCAGAACTGTGGTATTCTTTGTCAACATTCACCTCTTCAGTATAAGAGCCTTCCGTTTGCAATATTTTGATGATGGTAACTGGGATGAAACGCTGTTAACGTCGTCTCTTTCGCCGTTCGTATGGAGAGAGTTAAACAGAAACAAAAATGGATATTATCATTCTTAAGAAATTTATATTTGTTAAATGGATTTAAGTTTCCTTGTATGATTGTTTCATATATGTTTTGTTGGCTGATTTCATGAAAATGAACAAATCATAAAATGTTCACTCATCATTTCGTAGTTGTTGTCCATTCTTTATTATTATTGATGCCAATGTTTTTGCATCCACATCCACATATTCGACATCTCTGCTTTATTCAGTTGTTCACAAAGTTTATTACATAACTCTGAACCTAAAGCAATGCAACATGAGGGGGGTCTCGCTTTCTATGGTATTTTTAACGGGAAAACAAACTGGGCGTGTGTGTGTGTGTGTGTGTGTGTGTCCGTTCGTGTGCGTGCGTGTGTGTGTGTGTGTGTGTGTGTGTGTTCCCCAACAAAACAAGGATGACTTGCATTATCAAAATTTTCTTACTGATTAAACTCTACACCTAAACATTTGAAAGGATGTGGCCTAATTATCCCCTCTCTCTTTCCCTCTCTCTCTCTCTCTCTCTCTCTCTCTCTCTCTCTCTCTCTCTCTCTCTCTCTCTTATCTCTCCCCCTCTCTCACTATCTCTGTTTTCATCAGTCCGTCTCTCTCTTTTGTCTCTCTCGCTCTCTCTCTCTCTCTCTCTCTCTCTCTCTCTCTCTCTCTCTCTCTCTCTCTCTCTCTCTCTCACTCTATTGACATTAAAGTGTTCAGTGTTCAGTGTTCTCTCTCTCACTCCCTGTTTTTCTCCTCTCGCTGTCTCCCCCACTCTGTCTAACTAACACCCCCCCCCCCACCCCCTCTCTCTCTCTCTCTCTCTCTCTCTCCGCACCCCTCTCAGTCCCTGACCTCTTCCCTCCCCCTCTCCCCCTTCCATTCCCTTTCATTCCCTGCTTTCCCTCCTCCCCTCTATCTCTCCATGTCTTTCCCTCCTCCCCTCTAATTCTCCATGTCTTCCCTCCTCCCCTCTATCTCTCCATGTCTTCCCTCCTCCCCTCCCCTCTATCTCTCCATGTCTTCCTCCTCCCCTCTATCTCTCCATGTCTTCCCTCCTCCCCTCCCCTCTATCTCTCCATGTCTTCCTCCTCCCCTCTATCTCTCCATGTCTTCCCTCCTCCCCTCCCCTCTATCTCTCCATGTCTTCCTCCTCCCCTCTATCTCTCCATGTCTTCCCTCCTCCCCTCCCCTCTATCTCTCCATGTCTTCCTCCTCCCCTCTATCTCTCCATGTCTTCCCTCCTCCCCTCCCCTCTATCTCTCCATGTCTTCCTCCTCCCCTCTATCTCTCCATGTCTTCCCTCCTCCCCTCTATCTTTCCATGTCTTCCCTCCTCCCCTCTATCTCTCCATGTCTTCCCTCCTCCCCTCCCCTCTATCTCTCCATGTCTTCCTCCTCCCCTCTATCTCTCCATGTCTTCCTCCTCCCCTCTATCTCTCCATGTCTTCCCTTCTCCCCTCTATCTTTCCATGTCTTCCCTCCTCCCCTCCCCTCTGTCTCTCCATGTCTTCCCTCCTCCCCTCTATCTCTCCATGTCTTCCCTCCTCCCCTCTATCTCTCCATGTCTTCCCTCCTCCCCTCCCCTCTGTCTCTCCATGTCTTCCCTCCTCCCCTCTATCTCTCCATGTCTTCCCTCCTCCCCTCTATCTCTCCATGTCTTTCCCTCCTCCCCTCTATCTCTCCATGTCTTCCCTTCTACTCTCTGTGTGTGCTTAGTCAGGCCTTGAGTGCATGCATATATATGTGTGTACCTATCAGAGTGGATTTCTACGATATAATTTTGCAAGAGGACAACACTCTCGTTGTCATGGGTTCTTTTCCAGTGCGCCAAGTGCATTCTGCACACAGGACCTTGGTTTATCGTCTCATCCGAAAATGACAAGACACTCAGTTCAATTTCTCCAGTCAAACGGAAAATGCGAGAGCGAGATTCGAGCCCAGACCCTCACGGACTCTGTATTGGTGTCTTAACCATTCTGCCACCTTCCCATGGAGGAAGGACAACAACAACAACAACAACAACAACAAGAAGAGGGCGAAGAAGACGAAGACTGTCAGTAAGAAGGAATCATCTTCCACAAGCCACGGAGCACACAAGAGGTCAGACGAATCCTTTCCTCCATCCTCACCCCCACCACAACCCTCCCTCAATCCCCAGCCCCCAGCCCCAACGCCCCCTAATACCCTGACCTTCCGGGGTACGTCGTTAACCCCTTCAGCACCGTCACGACTTGGTCACGGAATGATGAGAGATGGGTGGAGGACGGGAGGGATTTCGGTGGGAGCGCGGTGAGGGGTGTGGAGGGGTTAAGTGGGTCGTGGGTTGATGGGGTTGATGGGTTGATGGGGTTGATGGGTTGATGGGGTTGATGGGTTGATGGGGTTGATGGGGTTGATGGGGTTGATGGGTTGATGGGGTTGATGGGGTTGATGGGTTGATGGGGTTGATGGGGTTAATGGGGTTGATGGGTTGATGGGGTTGATGGGTTGATAGGTTGATGGGGTTGATGGGTTGATGGGGTTGATGAGTTGATGGGTTGATGAGTTGATGGGTTGATGGGTTCATGAG
The DNA here is from genome assembly GCF_041734735.1 of Babylonia areolata. Taxonomy (NCBI): domain Eukaryota; kingdom Metazoa; phylum Mollusca; class Gastropoda; order Neogastropoda; family Buccinidae; genus Babylonia; species Babylonia areolata. Next base: position 54,292,381 of record NC_134880.1, on the reverse strand, counting down.
GTTGATGGGGTTGATGGGTTGATGGGTTCATGGGGTTGATGGGGTTGATGGGTTGATGGGGTTGATGGGGTTGATGGGTTGATGGGGTTGATGGGTTGATGCGTTGATGGGGTTGATGGGTTGATGGGGTTGATGGGTTGATGGGGTTGATGGGTTGATGGGGTTGATGGGGTTGATGGGTTGGGGCGGAGAGGGTGAGATTGGGTTGTCAGGGGAGGAGGTGGTTGGTGGAGGAAGGTGGCAGAATGGTTAAGACGTTTATCTGCCAATATACAGTGTGTGTGGGGGGGGGGGGATTGTGTTCCGATTCCCCCGCTCCCATCCTTTTCTGCTGAGTTTGACTGGAAATATCAAACTGAGCTATGTGGATGAGACGATGCGCTCCGAAGTCCCGTGTGCAGCACGCACTTGGCACACTGAAAAAATAACAACCCATGTCAACAAAAGTATCGTCTTCTGGCAAAATTATGTAGAAGAAATCCACTCTGATAGGTACGCAAATGTAGTAGTAGTAGTAGTAGTAGTAGTAGTAGTAGTAGGCCTCCTTCGGTCATGGCTGACTATGGATAGAGTATATCCGACCTAATGTCTAAATTGGGCTGTCTGCTTGGACCAAGCAGCGTCGCCTGTGACTGTAGAGACCGATGCGAGAGAGACAGTCTCTGTCGCAGCGATCACATGTGTAAGCTGATGCTGGTCTGTCGGCTGCCGTCTCTTTTCTGCGAGCTGGCTTTTCTGCTGCAGCAGCAGCAGGTACGCAAATGCACTGAAAGCATAAAGAAATGGCGGTAGTGTAGGGGCTGGGGTGGTATGGGAGTTTCAGTTTCAGTTTCAGTAGCTCAAGGAGGCGTCACTGCGTTCGGACAAATCCATATACGCTACACCACATCTGCCAAGCAGATGCCTGACCAGCAGCGTAACCCAACGCGCTTAGTCAGGCCTTGAGGAAAAAAAAAAGGTGAATAAATAATAGATAAGCTTACACAAATAAATAAATAAATAAATAACTATAATGTAAAAAAAAAAAAAAAAAAAAAGTAGTTGTAATTTTTAAAAAAATTTAAATAATAAAAAATTAATAACAATAATAAATAAATAAATAAGATAACAATGATGATAAATAAGCAAATAGATGTAAAACATGAAGACACACATTCACATATACACCCACACATGCATAACAGATATGCACCGAACATGCAGTTTCACAGGGGGAGGTATGGGAGGGAGAGGAGGAAGAAACAGAAAGACCACTGTTCTTTCTTTTCTGTTCTTTTTTTTTTCAAAGACAAGGATGGCTTTGGGTTTCAGTGAGATACAGAATTAAGAAAGGATAGATGCTGGACAAAGGAGAGTCTAAAGGAGTGAGACTGTGAGAGAGAAAAAGAGAGAAAGAGACAGAGACAGAGACAGAAAGAGAGAGGAGGGGGCGAGACGTATTTAGCACCGTTTGAAAATACAAAAGGAAAACAAATCACCCCACAGTATGGTATTTTATGTGAATTTTTTTTATCAAACTCCTGAACATAATTATGTTCGGTGACCCAACTCACTGCACCCCACTGGAGAGAGACAGAGAGAGACAGAGAGGGACAGAGAGAGACAGAGAAAGACAGAGAGAGACAGAGAGAGACAGCGAGAGACAGAGAGAGACTGCGAGAGACAGAGAGAGACAGAGAGAGACAGCGAGAGACAGCGAGAGACAGAGAGAGACAACGAGAGACAGAGAGAGACAGCGAGAGACAGAGACAACGAGAGACAGAGAGAGACAGCGAGAGACAGAGAGAGACAGAGAGAGACAGCGAGAGACAGAGAGAGACAGCGAGAGACAGGGAGAGACAGCGAGAGACAGAGAGAGACAGCGAGAGACAGAGAGAGACACAGAGAGACAGCGAGAGACACAGAGAGACAGAGAGAGACAGCGAGAGACAGTGTGAGACAGAGAGAGACAGAGAGAGACAGAAAGAGACAGCGAGAGACAGAGAGAGACAGCGAGAGACACAGAGAGACAGCGAGAGACACAGAGAGACAGCGAGAGACACAGAGAGACAGCGAGAGACACAGAGAGACAGAGAGAGACAGCGAGAGACAGTGTGAGACAGAGAGAGACAGAAAGAGACAGCGAGAGACAGAGAGAGACAGCGAGAGAGTGAAAGACAGACGGAGACAGACAGACAGACAGGAAAAGACGAAGACCAAGATAGACAGAGACAAAGCTAGACAGACAGACAGTTATACAGACAGGGAAAAACATAGTCAAATATTGACAGAGACACGGGAAAGAGAAGGGGAGAGGGAGAGACCGACAGACAGACATAGACAGAGAGAGACAGAGACAGAGAAACAGACAGATGTACAGATAGATACATGAGGACAGAAACAATGAAAGACAGACAGAGACACACAGATAGAGACGGCGAAAGAGACAGACAGATACAGAGAGAGAGGCAGAGAGAAGAAACTGATAGAGATTGAGAGAGAGAGGGGGGGGGGAGACAAAGACAGACAGACAGACAGAGGGAGACAGAGACAGACAGACAGACAGACAGACAGAGGGAGGGAGACAGAAAGAGACAGACAGAGATTCAAGATGATTTATTCTGATTTATTCATATAGGCCAAGGCCCCTAATGAAGGGGTATATGAACAGACAGCAATGAAAAACAAACAAAAACAAAAACATTTCACATAATACAACATGCATAGAAAATTCGATATAAGTTCAAATGAAAACTAGCCTAGCAACAAAACAGTGTTTTCATGACGTAATAGTTTCTCGGACTTTGAAAGCTTTATATAAATACAAAGCAAGGTTTCTAACAATTTCACAGGATGTTGAGGACATTAACAAGTTCAATTTAATCATATTTGGTTGCCTATAATATTTAGGCTTAATAAATGATTCTCGAATATTCCTCAAAGCTGGACAACAAAGGACAAAGTGCATTTCATTTAACAGGCAGAAAGAAACTGATAGAGATTGAGAGAGAGAGAGGGGGGGTGGAGACAAAGACAGACAGACAGACAGAGGGAGACAGAGACAGACAGACAGACAGAGGGAGGGAGACAGAAAGAGACAGACAGAGAGAGGGAGACAGAGAGAAAGACAGAGAATAGAATCACTGGCACAAACGATGGCACTGACAACAGTTTCATTGTGAGGCAGATTTGTGGAGAATGTGTGTGTGTGTGTGTGTGTGTGTGTGTGTGTGTGTGTGTGTGTGTGTGTGTGTGTGTGTGACAGAGAGAGACACAGGGAGAGACAGAGACAGAGAGAGACAGAGAGAGATTGCTGTGAAGAAACACAGCCCATTTAATTGTCACGCTGTAACTCGATGCGGTCTAATTGGTGTGGGAACCATGCATTGTTCCTTTTTTTTTTCTAATGATATTTCCTCATGATTCAAAAGACACACAGGAAAAAGAAAAAAAAATAGAATAAATAAATCAAAAGACAAACATTTCATAATTCAGACATAAACTATAACTTAACGGGGAAACAATTATCGGCATCATCATTAAAAAGCCAAGCAAAACAAGTTAGCAAACGACAGGTGACAAAGACAAAGACAGAGAGACAGTTAGAGACAGACAAGGACAAACACAGAGACACTGAGACAGAAACAGACAAACACAGAGACAGTTAAAGACAGACAGACAGACAAACACAGAAGCAGTCAGAGACAGACAGACAAGGACAAACAGAGAGACAGTTAAAGACAGACAATGACAAACACAGAGACACAGAGACAGCTGGAGACAGACAAACACAGAGACAGTCAGAGACAGACACACACACAGAGCGAGAGTTAAAGACAGAGAGACAAGGACAAACACAGAGACACAGAGACAGCTGGAGACAGACAAACACAGAGACACTTAAAGACAGACAGACACAGAGACAGTCAGAGACAAATACACACACTGAGACAGTCAGAGACAGACAGACAAGGACAAACACAGAGACAGTTAGCGACAGACAGACACACAGAGAGACAGTTAAAGACAGACAGACAAGACAAATACAGAGACAGACGGACAGACAGACAAGGACAAACACAGAGACACAGAGACAGTTAAAGACAGACAGACAAGGACAAACACAGAGACACAGAGACAGTTAGAGACAGACAGACAAACACACACACAGACAGTTAGAGACAGACAGACAAGGACAAACACAGAGACACGGAGACTGTTAGAGACAGACAGACAAACACACACACAGACAGTTAGAGACAGACAGACAAGACAAATACAGAGACAGACGGACAGACAGACAAGGACAAACACAGAGACACAGAGACAGTTAGAGACAGACAGACAAACACACACACACAGACAGTTAAAGACAGACAGACAAGACAAATACAGAGACAGACGGACAGACAGGCAAGGACAAACACAGAGACACAGAGACAGAGACACGCACACACACACACACACACACACACACACACAGACGGAAAGAAACAGTCTGACAAACTGAACAGAGATCCAATCCATACACATTTCCTCCTTCCAAGATTATAATCATCTGTCTTTTTATTTATACACCTCCTCCTCCCCCCCTCCCCCCCAATCCCCTCCCCATCCCCACACCACCCCCACCCCCACCAGAAGGACAAAACCTTGGCACTTGAGTCAGTCAGAGCTTCTGTTTGTGACTGACTCTCAGCCTCCGGGACACGCGGCTGCTGCTGACAACAGAGAGAGAAGATTCCAGAAAGATGGGGGAACGGAAGATCGTGAGGTTTTGTTTGTGACCGATTTGAAAGACCGGTCTGTGATACCTTGTCGGTTTCAATACAATGATTCTTTCCTTCTTCAACTTCTTCTTCTTCTTCTTCTTCTTTCTCCTCCTCCTCATCCTCGTCCTCGTCCTCCTCCTTCTTCTTCAGAGTAATCTTCATTTTTATGGTCAATTCCTTTCAGTACAAGGACCGATTTCATGTCTCCTTTACATTTTCAAAGAACCTACTCTGTCAAAGAGCGTTCGGGCGGACTTGTTCCAAAGCGGCAGCCGGCTACACCTACCCTTATACAGCTGAGGCTGTTACGAAAAATGTCAAAAGAAAGACGGGAAGGGAGTACAAAAGAGAAAGACCTGTTCAGTTAGAGTGAAAGATAGATAAAAAGTAAGAAAGAACGGAAGGAAGGAAGGGAGGAAGAAAGAAATAAAGAAAGAAAGGGAAGGAATTGTACTCAGTCGAAAGTGCCAGGCCGATAAAGGTCTCCCTATTTAACGTGTTCTTTGGCACGGACGCGGAGTTTTAGTGGAAGTTTCCAGGCGTATTCGGGCATCGATTAAACCGTAACTAGAAATGTTTCGGGGTTTAGTTTTCAGTATTTCGAAATTTGGTCGGTTTTCTTGAAAAGCACCTAAAGGTTGTAAAACAACGGCAGAAGCTTTCGCTTGATACGCTTACGGTGCTTGAAGGGAGAGGGAGGCAATAAACTAAATGAAACGTTTTTGTGTCTGGTTCAAGACTTACTTCCCCTGGATATATATTTATATTATATTCTTACTTGTGTACAGTAATTTCTGTTTTGCATAAAGTTTGTTTTGAATAAACGAATATCTAAAGTTCAAGGTTATAATCCTCTTAAAATTCAGATGATTAGACCTAATTTGTAATCAATAAATTTGAAAATGTTAAAATGTTAATGATAAAAGGCATTGTGAATGCCCAGTTGTTGTATTGAATTATCACCAAAGAGAATCAATCATCATGACGCCATTTAAACTGTTAAAACAATCGCATTTGTAGGAAAACATAGAATGTGAATAAACAATTTCTAACGTGTATTATGACAAAACCTTCCCCCGTTAGCCACTAACATGGTAACAATCAAATTGGATGTAAATCAGATTTTATATTGCTTTAATATAATTGTTTGTTCAATATTTCTTTAAATATACATCTTTTCATTCACACCGAGAAAAAAAAAATTCATGGGAAACTTTTTGAGACATCATACCATTCTTCAACGTTTGCTCTTAGATACATAAACAATCGAAAATTTCATCTCACACCGAATAAACGATGTCATATTTCAGACCTAAAACGACAAAGAGCATATATTGTTCGACAGGTCTTCTGTCGATGCTCACACGATGTGGCGATTGGGTCGTTAAAGCACGGAACTAGCATTGTGTTGCCTATTAGGCAAGGGACCAGCCAAGCAGTTGATAATTTGCTTCGTAAGCAAATTTACTTCTTTTTTTTTTCTTCTGTAATATGTCAGCTTCGTCACACAAGCTTACGTTTAAAAACAGTTATCATAGCGATTTTGTAAACATGCATGCATGCGGACTGGCATTGCAACATGCGGCGAAAAGACTTGTATAAGAAGTCAAGCTTACAAAACTCATATTGATAAGTGGGGGAAAAAAAAGCATCAAATAACACGGAATCATTTAGTAGAGGGCGCATCATTGTTGCCTGTTCTGGTTGGATATGTGCTGTTTCTTGGCGAGGATGTCGAGTTCAAATCCTCACATTACCAACTACCGAGTTATACCACAATACAAACTCCAAGAATCTGAACAAAAGAAAAAAAAATGGAATTGTGGAGACAACAGAAGAAGAAACGAAAACAAACCGAAAGAAATTTGAAAAAAAAAAAAAGGTTCCAATACACCAAAAACTTCATCACGCGAAACCGTATAATCGTTGAGATGAATATTGTTGTTGCTTTTTTAGCGGAGTCGGAAGAGAAAGAGAGAGGCGGAGACAGTATCCGAATGACTACCATCCAGACCACCACTCAAGGTCTAGTGGAGGGGAAGAAAATATCGGCGGCTGAGCCGTGATTCGAACCAGCGCGCTCAGATTCTCTCGCTTCCTAGGCGGACGCGTTACCTCTAGGCCATCACTCCATATTTCAGGTTTTCCTTATCAATGCACACGCAAGGAAAATAACAATAACAGCAAACAGCGAGCAGGTCCTCGGAGTAATTCATGCAGCAGGAACGATGCAAATCCAATACAGCTTATCAGGAGTCACAATTTGAAACTTCTGCTCACGCACGCGCGCGCGCTCGCACGCACACATGGTTGAAGACACACAGACCACGCCATAAAGTTTTACATTCAAAAGAAACAGTACTGTTTTTTCAGCAGGGTAGGGGATACTGATTTATTTATTTATCACCTTCTTCTTCTTCTTCTTCTTCTTCTTCTCCCCCCCCCCCCCCCCCTCTCTCTCTCTCTCTCTCTCTCTCTCTCTCTCTTTCTCCCTCTATCTATCTATCTTTATTTTGTACGATCTATTTATTATCATTTATTTGATTTGTTTTGCCACTTATTTATCTGTATCAATTCATTTAACATACTGTGCGTATGTACGTATAATATATGCATGTGTGAAGGTATTGTGTAAAGAAGCTTTCAGCTTATCCATTCGACCCTCAATAAAACAATTATCATTGTCATTATTGTCATTCTCTCCCTCTCTCTCCCTCTCTCTCTCTCTCTCTCTCTCTCTCTCTGTACATAATATGCCGCACCACCACCACCCTCCCCCCCCAACCCCCCCCCCCCCCCACGCCCCCTCCCCCTCCCCCTCCCCCTCCCACCCCCGCCGCTCTCCCCCTCAGAAAAGGAGCCAACAATGGTGTGCAGTGAGGTAGGTGGCAAAATGGTTGAGATGCTTTCCGACCAGTACAGTGTCCGCCAGGGTCTGGTCTGGGTTCAAATCCCGGCATCGCCCTGTTTCCAAAATTTTACTGGAAAATTAAACCGAGCTTCAGGAGCCAGCTGCATTGCTTGGTACTAACTTTTTGACAGTTACACGTGACTAACTGCCTACGTTGACCGAACTACGCCATTGGTCAGTCCCATACTACATACACACAGTTAGTAGCGGGTTACGACCCGATACTAGGCTCTTCCGTCCGAGCAATGCAACTGGCTCCAGGCTGGTCATTTGGAAGAGGCGATGATAAACCGAGGTACAGACGCAGCAAGCTTTTGAGGCAACGTGAGGGTTGTCTTCTGGCAAAATTTCTCTCTGAAAGAAATCCACTGTGATGAGTCAACAAAATTATTATACATGCATGAACTCAAGGCCTGACTGAGTTACGCTGCTAGTCAGGCATCTCCAGATGTGGTGTAGCGTATATGGATTTGCCCGACCACAGAGACGCCTCCGAGAGAAAATGAAAGTGAAACTGAAAAGCTCGAGAACTTCCTATGTACTTTCTGCACAAAATGGGCGACGGCACAGCTGTCTAAGGGAAGCAACTCTTTACCGACTATTGTGACCAGTTGAGGATTTTGTCCCTTCTCAGTATCAATGACGTTTTTCATGCAGCCAAGAGGTTTTTCAATGTGTTTTGAGTGTGTGTGTGTGTGTGTGTGTGGTGTGTGTGTGTGTGTAGGGGGGGGGGTATAAACGAAGGAAAGTCAGAAAATGAAACAACACTGTGAAAATATAATGCAAGGACTAAGAAATGATAATAATAATACCCCCCACTCCCATCATTGTGTGTGTGTGTGTGTGTGTGTGTGTGTGTGTGTGTGTGTGTGTGTGTGTGTGTGTGTTGTTCGGGGTATTTTCAATCGTTTCTTACATGCCGGTACGGTTTATAATGTTGGCGTGTTTGCAGAAAATAACAAAACATAGCAAAGTAAAAGTTATGTCCGTGTCTGTTTCTTGTTGTTGCTCTTTCTTTT
>NC_134880.1:54253943-54266100 GCF_041734735.1 Babylonia areolata | reverse complement strand
AAGTGTACAAAATGTGGACACCCCTCCCCCCCAATGCCCCCCTACGCACCACTCCCCTCCCCCCACCCACCCACACACACACACACACACACACACACACACACACATCCCCCTCCCCCCACCCACCCACCCACCCCCAGCCTTTTATTTGAGCACAGTCAGCCAGGGAAACCAGTTATGTCTCCCCCCTCCCTCCCTCCTCCCCCCCTCCTCCACCCCCTTGTATATTCGTTTTTATAAAAGTAATCTTTATCTGTTCGCTCACTGCCAACCAAAAGGGCAACGTCGCTATTTTTGTATTCCATCGGCCGGTGTTCCGCGGACCAGGTCTTTGTTGTACAGGGTGATATTTTTCAGGACCGCTGCTGCTGTTATTGCTGCTGTTGCTGCTGTTATTGCTGCCGCTGTTATTGCTGCTGCTGCTGCTGCAACCACACGTGGAGATCGTACAATAACAACAAAAATAATAGCAATGGCAGTAACAAGAATAACAGTAAGAAGAACAAGAAGAAGAAGAACGACAACAACAACAACAACGATGATGATGATGATGATGATGATGATGATGATGATGATGATATATACGTATCCATATCATATCATATCAGATCAATAATGTTAAGAATTCATAATAATGATATTGATAGTAATAGAGATAAAAACAACAACACTTATAATAATAATAATAATAATAATAATAATAATAATAATAATAACAGCTACAAAAAGAAAAATAATGATAACAGCCATGGTGATGACGATGATAATGATAATGATGATAACAAGAAGAAGAAGAAGAATACTAATAATTATACTGCTACTAATAATAAGGAAAACATTTGTAAAGCTCATTTCTCCAAGTCAGTTCAGACTCAATGCGCTGTCAATCAGCCATTCAAACACAGCCACGCTCGACAAACTGACTCACTACACTCAGCCATACACCCACACACACACACACACGAACAAAAAAAACGACAACAAAAAGACCCCCACAAAATTAACCATGGATGAAAATAGATAGATAATTGAATCAGTAAATAAATAAATGAATTGATAAATAGATAGATAAATAAATAAGTCACAGAACGCCTCACTGAACAGAAGACAAAATTGTCCACCTGGGATTTTTCGAGCAGAGGTGTAGTGTTGTTTGGTGCCTGGAGATCGCTTTGCACTTATCTGTGTTCTTTTCTTCTTCTTTTTTTCTTTATTTTCTTTTTCTCCCCCTCCCCCCCCTCTCTCCCCCCGCACCCCCCTCCCCCTCCCCCCTGCCCCATTCTCTCTTCCTTCCTCCCTTGCAAAAAGACGGTTGCCCATACTTACCTGATGAACTAATCTCATCACGTAGTTTCCTGTGTGGAGACTGTCGTTGGAGGGACACATGGTGACCGTCATCACTTCGGGAGGAACGGGTGTGGGGTGAGAGGGGGGGGGGTGTCGAGGGGAGAAGAGGAGCTCCTTCAGTCTGGCTCCCTGATTAACTAATCAATCATTTAGTTAATTAATAAAGCGATTTATTGTCTTCAATAGCAGGACGTTTGGTAGTGGAAGGGTCAGGGGTGGGGTGGGGTGGGGTGGGGCGAAGCTCAGTAGAGGGTGAGTGTCCTGCGTTTTTAATCATGAAGCCAGACAGTACTGACTGTGCATCACCACCACCCACACACACCCTCCTTCCGCCCAGACCCCACCCCTGGTGACTCACGAAGCATCAGCGGTGCAGCCGAGTCTTCTCTGGTGTGTGACCTGCTGGCGACCTGGCATTGGTAGGTAGCTCCCTGTGGACTGTGGCAGTGATAACGTGGCGTGATAATCAAAATCCTTTTTTTTTCACAACTCGTTCGCGAATTCTGTCTCTCTTTCTTTCTCTCACCCTGATCACAGCTGGGGTTTTTTTGTTTGTTTGTTTTTTTGTTGTTGTTGTTTGTTTGGGTTTTTTTTGGGGGGGATGTTGTGGAGCGAATTAATTTCTATGGCACGTGATACCAGAAGGGTGAAAGGGTGATACGAGAAGGGGTGAAAAGTGACAGGTGAAAGGTGGCAGGTGAGGGGTCAAAGTTTGACAGTGGAAGGGGTGAGAGGTGACATGGAAGGGGTGAAACTGAAAGTTGACAGGTGAAGGGTGAAAGGTGACAGGGTGAGGGGTGAAAGTTGACAGGTGAAGGATGACAGGGTGAGGGGTGAAAGGTAACATGTGAAGGGTGAAAGGTGACAGGGTGAGGGGTGAAAGGGGACAGATGAGGGGTGAAAGGTTACAGGTGAGGGGTGAAAGGTGACAGGTGAAAGGTGACAGGGTGAGGGGTGAAAGGGGACAGACGAGGGGTGAAAGGTGACAGGGGAAGGGTGAAAGGTGACAGGTGAAGGGTGAAAGGTGACAGGGGAAACTACAGCGCAGCCTGGCAGCAGAGGGCAGGATTAGAACCAAAGCATTCAGTTTCCTTTTGACCTTTACTTTTACCAGTACTTCCTCTGCTATTTTCTGCTTTTGTGTCACACGTGGTTGGTTTGCCTCCGTCATCTCTGCCATTGCCTTTTTCAGTTTCATTTTTGTCTATGGTAATCTCTGTGTCTGTCTCTTTGTCTACTGATGTTCTCTGTGTGTGTGTGTGTGTGTGTGTGTGTGTGTGTGTGTGTGTGTGTGTGTGTGCGTTCAGTGGTTTGATTTTCGTAATAACGAACATCCCGGCCATGTCTTTATAACTCTGAGGCAGGACAGAAAATCCCAAAGGGAGAAAAAAAAAAAGATCAGTGTCGCAGTGCATTAATGTAACTCTGAAAAGCACACACACACACACACACACACACACACACACACACACACACACACACACACACACACACACACACACACACACACACACACACACACACACACACACACACACACACACACACACACACACACACACACACACACACATATCACAGTCCGACACCCTGTCCCACGTTAGATTAATAAAGAATTAATTCATTCTCGGTTCGATAACTAGCCCATTTATTTGACTGCGGAATGTTTGTTCACACTGAGATATTTGAAAAGAAATTCCCACCACTCCTTCTATCCGGTCCTTGACAATGACTTGGCAAGAGAATATGAATATTACAAATCGTTCTTTGAAAAAGAGAGAGAGAGAGAAGTGTGTGTGTGTGTGTGTGTGTGTGTGTGTGTGTGTGTGTGTGTGTGTGTGTGTGTGAATGCTTGCCTGTGAAAGATGTTTGGGTTTGTTTGTTTTTTTTTTTCAAATACGTACAATTTGAATGCACAGTTTAATGTCATGTGTAGAAGGCTTGATATATTATCATCACCGAACAGTTCTGTGTTGTTGGTGTTGCTGTTTTAGTTTGTCGAGCTGCGTGCGGGGGACCTTTGACCCTGTTTTTGTGTGTCAGTCTGCCTCTGTCTCTCTCTGTCTGTCTCTCTTCCTTGTTCTTTCTCTCTTTCCCTTTCTCTCCTTCGCTCTTTCTTTTTCTGTCTTCATCTCCCCTTCTCCTCCTCCTCTCTCCCTCTGTCTCCACCTCTTTTTTTTCTGCTCTGTTATCTCTGTCTCTGTCTGTCTCTCTCTCTCTCTCTCTCTCTCTCTCTCCCTCTCTCTCTCCCTCCCTCCCTCCTTCCCCCTCTCTCTCCCTCCTTCCCTCTCTCTCTCTCTCCTTTCCCCCCCTCTCTCTCTCTCCCTCCCTCACTCTCTCGCTCTCCTCTCTCTCCCTCCCTCCCTCCTTCCCCCCTCTCTCTCTCTCCCTCTCTCTCTCTTCTCCCTCTCTCTCTCCCCCCCCTCTCTCTCTAACCGGGACATCACAGTTATGCTGAGCCTGTCACCCCCGACGAATCCGCACCACCCCTGAAGAAATATATCTGAAAACAAACAAACAAACAAACAGAAACAACAACAACAACAGCAAAAAACCCACCCAAACACGTGAAGAATTATTCAAGAGACATGCAGGTCTACGCTACAGCAAGGGGTGGGGTGTAGGGGGGAGGGGGCTGTCGGTCACGTGTTGGAAAGAGACAGCTGATGGGGGGCCAACTGTGCGACTCCGTTCAAATCTAGTCTGTCGCCTCCGTCCTCCCGTTTTTAGACTTTACACATTCAAATGATCATCACCTCCCTCCCTCCCTCCCTCCGTCCGTCCGCCCCTCCCACGAGACCCCTGATGATTCATCAGCTTCTTTCAGTTTGGAGGGGGGGGGGAGGAGAGTGCTTCCCTTCTTCTCACTCCCCCTCCTCCTCCTCCTCTCTCTCTCTCTCTCGCTCTCTCTTCCTCCCTCTCTCTCTCACTCCCTCCATCCCTCCCCTTCACACACACACACACAGACAGACACGGGCCCAATCCTTCGCAAACAAAGTGAACAGACAACTTGGGCCCGGGGGGGGGGGGGGGGGGGATTTAGATACGTTCGTGGTGGTGTCAGTTGGGTAAGGGGAGAGAGAAAAGAGGCTCGCGCTCATGAGACTGCATGATCGGTATATTCTGCATTTATTTTAGTTTATTTCTTTTTTATTTTATCTTGTTTGTTTGTTGTTGTTGTTGTTGTTGTTGTTTTTACTTTATGAATACTAAAACGTGTGTGTTGTATCCTGTTTCGTGTTTATATACTGAATTTCCTCCTTTCACACAGCACAGAAATGTGACTGACTGACACGATTGATCCCGATTGATCTTGTGATTGGATTGTGCTCAGCTGATACATACATGTGATGGTATGTGTGAAGACCAGTCTTTTCTCGTTCAAAACCAACCTAGAACTCAGAACTCAAAACGCTTTTTATTCAATGATTAAGATTTTAGGCATGGCCCATTCTTCCAATCTGTCCTAGAGAGAGAGAGAGAACGTTGGAGGAAAAGTTAGAAGTTAATCGACTGAAAGGTTTTACTGACAGAAACCCAAAAGAAAAAGAATATATATGTTTACAAAGCGACCACGTGAGCTTTAGAAAGGAGTAGAACTTTCCACACTGGCTTGCCGCGTTGTTGTCGAGTCTCTGCAGTTGAAAAGCATGTGTGACAGTTTTGTGTTAGATCAGTCGCCGGCGTTGTACAGGTGAGAGAGAGAGAGAGAGACGGGGAGGGAGAGAGAGATAAAGACATACGTGTATGTGAGAATACATAAATAGTTGGTATTGAACCCGTCGGTTCATGTGAACGTGTGTAAACGAATATTTCAAGTTCCATTGAGGAGTGGCTACAGACGACGTGAGTTGAATTTGATCTTCGCGAAGTGTTGTATGGGTTTGTATGATCCGGGATTTTCTGTGGTGCTGTGTTGCATTGGGGAAAGGTTGAACAGTGAAGATTTTTTTCTTCTGAAGTTTTTCACGGTTTTGCGTCTGTTCGTTTGTTTGTTTGTTTTTTTTAATTCTGACACAGTAGCAAGAGAAGTTGATGTATGTTCTTTGGAGAAGTTCGGTGTTGAATTACATTGGAAAAAAAAAAAATTCTTTGTTTTCAGTTGTTGCTCCTTTTCGTCCCAAAGCAATTCGGAAGTTATTCTTTATTCTTATTTCTCCCGAAAAACATAGCGGTTTTTTTTTGTGTGTATGTTTTTTTTTTTCCTTCTTTTTTTTCTTAATTGAGAACTTTGGGTGCGTGGATTCTGCTTTTGAGAAAACAAAATTAATTGGGTGTTGGATTTTTTTTTTTTTTTTTTTTTTTTGCTTCTGGACAACTTTATAAGGACCTGAGCAGTGCGTTGGTTTTCTGCCTAGGTCACTTGCGCCAGTTTTCTTCTTCTTCTTCTTCTTCTTCTTCTTCTTCTTCTTTTCTTTTCTTTTTTTCTTTCTTTCTTTTCATTTCTTTTTTTTTCTAGCAATGCAGATGTGCTGTGGCGCATATGGATCACCCAGCACCCTTTGACGCCTCGATCCTTGTAAACTGAAACAACTGTGTATGACAGTGAAGTGACAACGTTGTAGGGTTTTAGGGGGGTTGGGGTTTGTTGCTCTTTCGTTTCTGAGAAGTGAGCACAATTTTGTCACGGACTTTTTTTGTGTTCATCGAGACGTTTGTGTCCGTGCATTAACCAAACAAAAATAAAAAAAGTTATGGAAAACTTCGGGGACATGGAAACAGACTCTGCTCTGTTGGATGGATACGCCAGCATAGACCAGGTAAGGAAATTAATGATCAAGTTTCAACTACACAAAAATGTTATATAAAAAATATATATATATATATATGAAAAGAAAAGACAAGCGTTCAGACTACATTGATGTTTTTTTCTCAGACATACAGGCATAGAGACCTCAAGGCATGCCGACAGACAGGCGTGCACACACACACACACACACACACACACACACACACACACACACACACACACACACACACACACATACATACATACATACATGCATATGCATACACATATTCAGATGTCATCCATCCAGCTATAGATACATGCACACACACACACACACACACACACACACACACACAGAGAGAGAGAGACACACATACACACACACACACACACACACACACACATACACACACACACACGCACACACACACACACACACACACACACACACACACACACACGAACACACACACCAAACACACACACACACACACACACACACACACGAACACACACACGAACACACACACCAAACACACACACGAACACACACACGAACACACACACACACACACACACACACACACAGGGGAGTGGTGGGGGAGGGGCAGACAGACAGACAGACAGGCAGACAGACAGACAGACAGACACAGAGAGGTTGAAATGTAGGTGTAATGCTATGACGAAGTAATGACGGGGGTGGATGCCTCCAGGTGATCTTCCCCATTACAGACAGACACACCCACTCTGAGGCCTTCACGTTCTGCTTCGTTGATTTAATGGCTTGTGTGTGTGTGTGTGTGTGTGTGTGTGTGTGTGTGTGTAGATGGGTGGATGAGATGTGAATACGTGTTTGCATATGTATGTATGTGTGTGTGTGTGTGTGTGTGTGTGTGTGTGTGTGTGTGTGTGTGTGTGTGTGTGTGTGTGTGTGTTGTTGTTGTTGTTGTTGTTGCTGAGGTATTTTGTTATAATTTTTATCATTCCTTTCTTAAAACCCCCCCTTTTTTTTTTTTTCCCCCTTTTTTCTCCCTCTTTTTGGGTTAAACCCCTTCGGGGTTTTCTTTTTGGTCTCTTTTTGTCCTGTTTTTTCTGTGTCTTCCTTTTCTTTTTTGTCTTTTTGTCTCTTTTCCGGGGTTTTTTCGTGTCTCTTTTCCTCTTTTTGGTTTTTTTCTCGTTTTTCTGTGTCTCTCTCTGTCCTTTCTGTTCCTTTTTTTCTTTTTAGGTTCTTTTTCTCTGTGTCTCGGGTTTTTCTTGTGTTTTTCTGTTTTTCTTTTTCCTGTCTTGTTTCTCGGTCTCTGTGCCCCTTTTCGGGTTCCTTTTTGTGTCTGTGTCCTTTTTGTCTCTGTGTCTGCCCCTCTGTCTTTCTCTTTTCCTGTGTCTCTTTTCCTTTTTTGTCCTGGTCTCTGTCTTTTTTGTGCCCTTTGTTGTTTTTTCTTTTTTGTTTTGGTTCCTGTCCTCGTCTTTTTCTTTCCCTTTTTTCTTTTTCTTTTCCTTTTTCCCCCTTTTCGGGCCTTTCTTGTCCTTTTTCCCTTTTTTCTTTTCTGTTTTTTTGTTTTGTCTCTCGCTTTTTCCCCCCCTCTTTTCTTTCTCCCCCCTTTTTCCCCCCCTCTTTTCCTCTCTCCTCCCCAGGTTTCCCTATGTTTGGTGGGGGTGGTAGAGAAGAGAAGAGAGAAAAAAAGAACTCAGAATGGATTCAGTGTACAATTGGGCCCTTTACTTTTGGGTTGTGTGTGTGTGTGTGTTGTTTCATTGGGCAAGACTGAATTAAAAAAAAGGAGGCACACCGCCACGCCTACCCTAAGGAATTCGTCTGTCTTTCTATGCATCTCTCTTTTTGCTTGTCTGCCCCTGTCTGTCTCTCCCCGTCAGCTACACCCACACACCACAACACACACCCACAACAAAAAAAAAGAAAACACACACACACACCACAAAAAACACACCACAACACCCCCAACATAAAAACAGAGAAAGAAACACACACCACACCACAAAACACACAAAAACACCCCACCACACACCACACAACACACAACAAAACACAACCACACACACACAACACCACACATAAAAAAAAGGGGAGAAAAAAACACACACCACACACACACAACACACACCACCCACACCAAACACACCACCGCACCACCAAACACAAAAACCCCAAACAATCACACAAACCCCAAAAAAACCCCCCCTACCCCCCCTCGCCCCACACCAACCCACCCCCCCCCCGCCCACACACCACCCCCCACAAACACAATACCCCCAACCCCCCTTTTCCCCCCCAAAAAAAGAAATTAATTTTCCAGGTTGTAAGATCAAAGGCTGCACTGCGGTTTTTTTGAAAGGGGGTTTCCCCCAAGGACAAAAAACAAACAAAAAAAAAAAAAGAAAACGAAAAGGAAAAACCACAGGGGGCCGGAATTTCCCATAAACACAAAAACCACACACACCCCCACACACACACACACACACACACCAAAAACACGCCCCCCCACCACGCCCCACACACAACAACACCCCACACAAAACCCACACCACACAAAAGAAACACCCAAAATTTAAAACACCAAACAAACCAAACAAAACATTTCAAAACTCCCATAGTAGCTTTATGTATTACTTCCCCAATGTGGAAATTAACAATTCTATGGCCGCACGACACCCCCCCCAAAAAAACCAACACACCACACCACACACACCAAACACACACACACACACCAAAAACACACACAACCCCACCCAAAACACACCACAACACACTAACACAACACACACAACACACACCAAAACACACACCAACACACACACACACACACACACACACAACCCCACACCCACACCACACGAGACATACAGAGGCAGAGAGATACACACCATATAATTACACCCCTAATGTACACAAGACCATACACCGTGCTAAAAAAAAATATATATATAATATACCCATCGAAGCCATGGCAGAGCAAACACCAACCATAAAACAAGCCTCTGGTAGTCGGGACGTGGTATATCCTCACTTGCAAAATAATTCATGACTTTCTCACATACAATGTCGCTACACACACACACCCACAACACACCAAAACACTCCCTCTTTTTCTCTCTCTCCTCCCCCTTTTTTTCTTCCTCTCTCTCCCTCCACACACCACCAACCACCACACACACACACATGCACAAAAACTGCACCCTACGCGCATACCGTCACGTACGCGGGGAAAGCCAAAAAAAGCCCGGTACCAAAAGAAAAAAAATTTTGTCAGGCCACAGGCAGCTAAAAAAGAGAAGGCATAATTTTTTTTTGTTTTTTTCTAAATTTTTATTTCGATAGATAGAAAAAGATAGATTCAGATAGATAAACAATAGATTTCTATAGTAAAAACAAAAAAGATAGATCATGCAAGCATGCAAACACACCACGCACACAATCACACGACACACGCCCCCTCTTCTCTCTCTCTCTCTTTATATAAATAATTATATATAAATATGGTTTTTGTGGGTTGTGTTGTGCATTTATTATTTATAACCCATTCACCCCATTCACCCACCAGCCAGCCCCCTTTAGGGTTCCCAGGGGCAGAGTTTTTTTCAGTCCCCCATTGAAACCCCGTGGGGGTGTGGATTGTGAACAGGGGGTACACTTGATCTCACCATGACTGTATTCATTGTCTGTCTTACTCGGGGCGTCTGTCTTTCTGTTCGTTCGGGTTTTTCTGTCTCTCCTTTCCTTCCCGTCTCTGTCTGGTTTTGTCTTTTTCTCCCCC
The DNA here is from genome assembly GCF_041734735.1 of Babylonia areolata. NCBI lineage: Eukaryota > Metazoa > Mollusca > Gastropoda > Neogastropoda > Buccinidae > Babylonia > Babylonia areolata. The sequence continues at coordinate 54,256,251 of NC_134880.1, read as the reverse complement.
CGGGCTCTTTTTTGCTGTCCCGTCTTCTGTCTCCTCTCCTCTCTCTCTCTCCATCCATCCATTCCCCCTGTCTTTTTCTTAGTGTCTACCGAGCGTGCGCGCGATGTGTGGGGTTTTTGGGGTGTTTTGTGTGTGTGTGTGTGTGTGTTTTGGCACATTGTTTTTATTCTGTTCACAAATAAAAAAAGAAGAAGTGAAGCAAGTTTTCTGTCTTGCCCTCTAACCCATCCTTCCCCCCCTTTTTAGGGAATCTCCGGCAAACTTCTTTTAGACCCCCTTTGGGGGCCCCAAAGCCCGTTGTGAGTTGGGGGGTTTAGTGGTGCATGGGGGGGGGGGGAACAGATTATGTGGGTGGTGGGTGGGTGGGTTGGATCTGGTTTTTTATGCGCATTTTGGGGAAACGGCTGACACGACAGAGTAGGGGGTGTCAGTGCTTTGTCCCCAGAGAGAAAGAAGAGAGACCCACACACACAACCACACACCCCACCCACACACAACACCAAAACCTCGTTATTCCACCCCCCGGCCCTGCCCTAAATACTTCTTTATTTATTTAAAAAATATTTTAAAAATTTAAAAAAACCGACGGAGACAACGTTTTATTATTATACCATTTGTTCGGACCTGACGTCTTGCACTATAAAAGACCCCTCTCCTCACTACACAAACACTGCAATGTCTCAGCGAGTTACTACCAGTGCGCTGGGGGGAAAAAACATGTCAATCTGACCGACAGTGCCACGACTTTCCAATGGCGACGTCTTCCAACCCGACAACGATTGCGATTTCTCAATGTGGGTCACACCCTCTTACCACTCATTCATTTCTCTGTCTCTAAGTGTTAGGTTGGAGTGACGTTACACTTCGTTTGTTTGTTTGTTGAAGACGGGCATGGTACAGAGAATTAGAGACTTGAATGTGTATGTGTGGTGGGGTGGTGGGGTGTGTGGTGTGTGTGTTGTGCATGGGACAGTGTATTTTTTGTTTTGTTCACAAAAAATTATGGGTTTTTGGTAGCGTTTTCTGTCTTGCCTTAAAAATTTAATTTTATTTTGTGTTGGAAATTTCAGGCCTTGTGGCCACGCCCCTTTTTATTTTAGGGGGGATTTTTTAAAAATTAGTGGGTGGTGGGGGGGTGGGTGTTCTGGTTTTAAAGCCGATTTTCCGATCCGTGCATTAAAACACAAGAACGGTGCACTCGTTTCCACAAAAAAAAAAAAAACTCCACACAAAACACCCACACAAAAACACACCAACACAAAAAACCCCAACCCCCTCAGTTATAACCACCACCCCGCCCTGTCCAGTGAAGTACTTCTTTTTTTAAAAAAAAAAAAAAATTAAATAAAAATTTATAAAAAAAAAGGGGGGGTTTTTTTATTTTTTCCCCCTTTTTTTGGACCTGCTTTGAAAAAAAGACCCCTCTCCTCCTACACAAAAACCCCAATTTAATTCAAGTCGCGGGGGGAAAAAATTAATTAAAAAGGCCATGACTTTCCAAACAAAAGGTTCCCAACCCCCAACCCCTTGCTTTCTCTGTGGGCACTCCCTTCCCCTTTTTCTTCCCCTTCCCCAAAAAGTTTTTTCTTACACCTTCGTTTTGTTTGTTTGTTGAAAAGGGGGGGAACGGAAGAGACTTAAGGATTTGGGTTGGGGTGGTTTGAGTTGGAGGGTGGGGGGTTTTTGTGTCTGTTTTTATTCTTATTTTTTTTTTGCAAGTGGTTATTTTTGTTTGGGGGGGGGGGGGGAAAATTTTTTTATCCTGTGGCTTGGGGTATAATTTTTTTTGTTGATGGATTTCTTTCTTTTGTTTTTTCCCCAAACCTTTTTATATTAAAAATAAGTTTAAATTTAAAATTTTGTTTTTGTGTTGGAAAAGAAGAAAGAGAGGGGAAAAGGCTCCGTTTCAGTGGCAAAAATTTACACTCCAATTTCTTTGCTGCCCTAAACCCCTCCTAACAAAAAAAATTAAAAAAGCTTTTTCCATCAGATATGCTTATTCATCAAAAAATTAAAGTGGGCCCTGACACAAAAAAAAAAAAAAATTTTTAAATTTTTTTCTTCCTTTTTTCAAAATGATTTTTTTCCCTTTTTCTTTTCCTTTTTGATTGTGCGGGTTTTTTTTTGCATTTTTTTTTTTTTTTTTTTTTTTCTTTTCTCTTCTTCTATAATAATAATTATTAATAGTTTAAAATATATAAATATATGTTGTTTGGTTTGTGTGTGTGGGTGTGTGTTGTGTTTTGTGTGGTAGGCCCATCTGCCTTTTTTCCCGTTGTTTTTTTCGTTTCTTTGTTTTTTTTAATGA
>NC_134880.1:54198943-54248943 GCF_041734735.1 Babylonia areolata | reverse complement strand
AGCAGCCCGAATTTCACACAGAGAAATCTGTTGTGATAAAAAGAAATACAAATACAAATACACAAATACGTAAGCATGCACTCAAGGCCTGATAAGCGCGTTGGGTTATGGTGCTGTCAGGCATCTGCCTAGCAGATGTGGTGTAGCGTATATGGATTTGTCCGAACGCAGTGACGCCTCCTTGAGAAACTGAAACTGAGTGTTGTTGTGTAACGCTGGCTGTTCCTCAGTTCGTATTGTTTTGTATATTTTATGGAGTTTTGATCTGTCTTTTGGTTTGGAATACTTAGCGCAGTGGTAGTTGTTGTATTGGTGGTGACGGTGGTGGTGGTGATGGTGGGGGTGATGGTATAAATGCTTTATGCAGAAAGAAAACTAGTCATTAACTGCAGATAAGCTCTCCATCTGTTGCTCTGTGTCTGTCTCTCCCTGCCCCTCTCTCTCTCTCTCTCTCTCCTTTCCTTTCAATGAAGCACCATGGTTTCACTCTTTTTTTGTCAGTCGATGTAAATGCGTGCAATAACATACTCATTAATCACGCCCGCTCCTCCACCCCCCTCCCCGCCCCACCCCTCACACACACACACACACACACACACACACACACACACACACCTATCTGCCTTCCCTCCCTCGTCACACACACAAAAAAAGATTTGCTCACAAGGATTACCACCCTCTGCACCTTGTTAATTCGTTTTTAAACAAACTGTGCGTTGATGGAGTGAGTAAAGAAACCTGTAATCATGATGCTTTGTATCGGCTGGTGTGGGGGGTGTGGGGGGGAGGTTGTGTGCGTAGGAGTGGGAAAGAGTGGGACTAAAGGAATGTGCTTTGAGGTCCGACTTGAAGAGATCAGTAGGGGGTTGGCGGGGGGGGGGGGGGGGTGCAGATGTTGTAACCGGAAAACCCTGAAGGCTGTGAATGGTGTTGGACAAACAAAATGGATTGCTTTTTGTGGTATGTAAACAGACACGCTGCGGTCATGCGCATATAGATAAACAGAACATTAGGCCACACACACACACACTCACAAACACACACACACACACACACACACACACACACACACACACACACACACGCTCGCACGCACGCACGCACGCACGCACAAATATACACACATACGTGCGTGCGCACACAAGCAAACACACACACACACACACACATGCGCGCGCGCACGCACAAACACCACCACCACCACCACCACCACGACACCATACCCCCAACGCTCATGAAAAACACCACCCATCCAACCACGAAAATGAGCGTGTGTGTGTGTGTGTGTGTGTGTGTGTGTGTGTGTGTGTGTGTGTGTCTATGTGTGTGTCTGTGTGTGTGTGTGTCTATGTGTGTGTCTATGTGTGTGTCTGTGTGTGTGTGTCTGTGTGTGTGTCTGTGTGTGTGTGTGTGTCTGTGTGTGTGTGTGTGTGTGTGTGTGTGTGCGTGTGTGTGTGTGCATGTGTGTGTGTGTTTAAACGCATCTCTCCACTTGAGTAGTGAGAAATTCAAACAGATGAATAAACCATAATCATACACAAACACAGCTCATACAATCCAGTCAACGACCCATTCACCCAAGCATTCCACACACAGCGACGCACACACCCCACTGCGCGCGCAGAACACTTGAGTCAGACAGCACACACACACACACACACAGATCACAGGTAGATTCTGTGGTAACACCCGCGCAAGGAAAGTAATAAATCCGCACGTCTGAAGAAAAAAAAAAACAATACATATCCTGGTCCTTCCCTCGCATTCTACCCCTGTGTCTCTGTATCTTTTGTGTCTCTGAGTCTCTCTGTCTCACTGACTCTGTCTCCGTTTCTGTCTCTGTCTCTATCTGTCTCTCCTCTCTCTCTCTCTCTCTCTCTCTCTCTCTCTCTCTCTCTCTCTCTCTCTGATTTTGTTTGCTCGTAAAGTGGAAAAAACGGTCATTGGAACGAAACTATATCGTGAAGAAACTCATCTTAATTTCTCCACTCCTCTACACCAATTAACACCTATATCCATCTCCCTATCAATCTTCACCAAATTCACCTCACTACAATTCCTCCCCCTCTTTTTCCAATTCCATCTCATCTCCCCCCTCTTCCTTCCTTATCCATCACACTTCTCCTCTCCCCCCCTCTTTCTCCTCCCCCCCTCTTCCTCTCCTCCTTATCCATACCCCCTCATCTTTTATCCTCTCCCTCTTCATCGCCCTATACACCTCTTAATCCATCTCCCTCTTTTCCTCCCTTTTCTCTTTCCTCTTCCTCCTCCTCTTATCATCTCCCCCCTCTTTTTTCCTCCTCCCCCTTTTCCTCTCCCCCCTCTTCCTCTCTTTCCTCCTTCAATCTCCCTCTTCTCTCCCCCCCTCTTCCTCCTCTCTTCCTCACCTCCCTCTTCCTCCTCCTCCTTATCAATTCTCCTCTTCCTCCTCCCCCCCTCTTCTCTCTCTTCCTCCTCCTCCCTCCCCCTCTTCTCTCTCCCTATCCATCTCCCTCTTCTCCTCCCCCCCTCTTCCTCTCTCTTCCTCTCCTCCCCCTTTCCTCTCCTCTTATCATCTCCCCCTCTTCCTCCTCCCCCTCTTCCTCCTCTTTCCTCTCCTCCTTATCCATCTCCCCCTCTGCCTCCTCCTAAGTCCCACTCCTCATCATCACCCATCCCTCCCCTCCTCTTTGCTCCTCTTTGTATTCTTTCTGAGCTCCCTCTCCCCCCGTCTGCCTCCTCCTAATTCCTCCTCCTCTTCTTCCTCCTCCTCTTTCTCCCTCTCCCCCTCTGCCTCCTCCAAATCCTCCTCCTCCTCTTTCTCCCTCTCCTCCTCTGCCTCCTCCTAATTCCTCCTCGTCTTTGCTCCTCTTTACCTTCTTCCCATTCCTCCCCCCCCCCCCCACACCCCCCTACCCCCAATTTTTCATTTTCCCCTCCTCCTCCATATTTCTTTTCATCGGGTAGGCAGCCTGTTGTGCAAATGACTCCCGTGTTTGTAAAGTGCTCAGAGCGTGGTCTTCGACCGAGGACAGGCGCTAAATAAGTACATAAGTATCCATACCATCTCTTGTTAACCCCACCCCCGTCATCTTCCCTCGTCATTTTCAGCCCAAACCATGGACGGCCAGACCCTGTCCCAGCAGCAGCAGCTGAGGGAGCTGGACAAGCAGAGGCGTCGCAACCTGATCTTCGACGAGGAGCGGTTCGAGGAGACGTTCCTCAAGTGCCTCATCTGCAGGGAGGCCTACAACGACAAGGACAAGCTGCCCAAGATGCTGCCCTGCCACCACACCTTCTGCCTCGACTGCCTCTGTCAGGTGGGGTTGTTGGGAGGGTGAGGGAGGGAGTAAAGAGAAAAAGGGGCGTGGTGGGTACGGGAAGTTGGGGCGCTTCAAGATTCTTGTGTTTAATCGCCGTGAATGTTCATTCAGGGAACAGTTCCACAGAATCTGTGAGCGATAATTTGACATAGGATGCCTGGGGGTTAAAAAAAAAAAGAAAAGAAAGAAAGAAAGAAAGAAAAAGGAGGAAAAGAAAAGATGTTTGAAGATTTTGGATGGATGATGATGATCATGGTGCTGATTATTATGATGATGAAAAGCAAAGATGACTGAAGATGTTGGATGGATGATGATGATCATGGTTGAAGAAGAAGAAATGATGATGATCTTGATGATGATGGTGGTGGTGGTGGTGGTGGTGGTGGTGATGATGATGATGATGATGATGATGATGATGAAAAGCAAAAATGATTGAGGATATTGGAGGGATGGATAGATGATGATGATAATGATGATGGACGACGACGACGACGACGATGATGATGATGATGATGATGATGATGAAAATGATACTGGATGGATGATGGACGATGTTGACGATGATGATGGTTTAAAGCAAAAATGATTGAAGATGTTGGATGGATGTAAGGATGGATGGATGGATGATGATGATGATAATGATTGAAGATGATGGATGGATGGATGATGATGGCGGTGGTGGTGGTGGTAGTGAAGAAGAAGAAGAAAAAAAAGAAAACAAAGAGGAAATAACTAACATCTCGGCAATCATCCCCTACCACCCCACCCCCACACCCACACCCACCCCCGTACTGTGAACAGATGTTCCGGGTGGAGGGTGAGTTCCGCCAGTCGCTGACCTCGGCCTTCCGCGGCATGCCCATGGCGGTGAAGATCCAGTGCCCGACGTGCCGCGACGGGCTCATCACCTCGGAGGCGGAGCTGCGGCGGCTGCCAAACGACCACACCATCATGGAGCTGCTGACCTTCGTGAAGGACACGGGCCGCAACGACGTGCAGTACTGCTCCAAGCACCAGATGCAGCCGCTCAACTTCTTCTGCGAGCCCTGCATCCAGCCCGTCTGCTGCGACTGCACAGTGATCGATCACAAGGAGCTGAAGGGCCACGTGGTGATCAACGTGGAGGAGGCCCTGCTCAAGTACACGCCCATCCTGGACCAGACCATGGACGACATCAAGGGCCAGAAGGCCGACCTGGCCGTCCAGAGACAGGCCCTGGAGGAGGCTGCCGAGACCGTGGACCTCATCCAGCGGGACCTGACTGACAGCATCAGGTGGGTGTGGGTTGGGAGTTGAGTCTGAGTTTGAGTTGGTGCTGGTGGAGTGTTTGTTGGGCGATTTGTAGGGTTGTTGGGGGTTGTTGATATGAATAGTTTATACATACATACATACAGATAGATATAATGTGTGTGTGTGTGTGTGTGTGTGTGTGTGTGTGTGTGTGTGTGTGTGTGTGTGTGTGTGTGGAGAAGGCTTTCGTGGAGGATAGCTGAGAGAGGATTGGGTTAGTCGATGTTTGCTTGTGTCTGATGATAATACTTGACTGAGAGGATTTTCTCGGGAAAGATCACACACACACACACACACACACACACACACACACACACATGAGTGAGTGACAGAGAGGGGGGGGAGAGAGAGAGGGAGAGACAGGGGAATCAGTGACGGAAAGTGAGAGAGATACAGACGTTCAGACGGAGGGAATCAGTGACTGAGAGACAGACAGACAGACGGGAAGGCATGCATACCGACAGCTATCAAGAGTGAGAGAGAGAGAGAGGGGGGGGGAGATACAGACAGACAGACGGACAGAGGGGGAGAAACAGTGACGGAGAGAGAGAGAGAGAGACGGGGGAGGAGGGATGGGGGTGTGGGGGGCAGAAACAGACCAAGAGAGACAGACAGAAAGGCATGCATACCGAGAGCTATCAAGGGAGAGATAAAGGGGGGGGGGGGGGGGGGGTTGGAGAAAAGCAAGGGCTTTGGACAGACAAGACAGAGGGGGCGGGGCAGGGCGAGTGACAGTGAGAGAGAGAGAGGAGGAGGGGGGGGGGGACAGAGACAAACCTAGAGAGACACATGCATACCAAGAGCTATCAAGGGAGACAGAGAGAGAGAGAGAGTCAGTCAGAGTGGAAAGGAGAACAGGCAGTGCTTAGCAACCAACAAGGGGCTAAAAGCTCCGCCATCTCACCCCCCCCCCCCCCTCCAGCCGGTGTCATGTGAAAAGGTCACGCAGGCCGGCCTTCCTGTTTCACACAAATGGATGCCAGGACTGCTATTTTCTTCTCTTTCATCTTCTTCTTCTTCTTGTTGGCCTCCTCCTCTTTTTTTTTTTTTTTTTTTTTTTTTTTTTTTTTTTTTTGCAAGTGCGCGCAAGCATGCATGAACATATTCACACATTCAGGAACGCATACACAGGCACATACACACACACACACACACACACACACACACACACACACACACACACACACACACACACACACACACACAAACAAACACAAACACACACACATTTATCATCATTATTATCATAGTCATCATCATCATCGTCATCATCACCACCACCACCATCATAATAATAATCATCATCATCGTACTCGATTAATAATTCTCATAATAACATTTTTTTCTGAATTCCTCCCCCCCCCCCCACCCCCCACCCCCACGCTCCCACCCCACCCGCCTTCTCCACCACCAAACCAAACCAAACCAAACCAAACCCCAAAACCGAAAACCCCAAACCCACCGACACAGGTCCGTCTTCGACGGCATCCGACTGGCTCTGGACGAGCGCGAACGAGAGCTGTACGACATCTCGGACGGGGAGATCAACCGGAAGCGGCGCACCATCGAGGAGCACCTGACGACGCTGGCGGCCAGGGAGGGCGTGCTGAACGCGCAGTTCAACGGGCTCCAGGCGGCCAAGGACGAGCGCGACCTCAGCCAGATGTTCACGGGCCACCAGGGGGCGCGCGAGGTGCTGCGGCAGGAGGTGCAGGTGCCCGCCGAGTCGGCGGTGAAGGACTTCAACGTCACCTTCCAGTTCAACGCCCGTCACGAGGCCAACGTGCGGCAGCAGGTCGGCAGCCTGGGCAACATCCTCTTCCAGTCGTGAGGGCACGGGACAGGGAGGGGGGTGGGGAGGGGCGAGGGGGTGGCGGTGGGGCTGGGAGTTTTGGGATTGGGAAAGGCTGGGGAGGGGGGTGATGTCGGGGGGGCGGGGTAGGGGGGGCGGTTAGCGGAAAGCTATGGTGTTTTCGTTTTTTGGGGGAGAAGGGGTTGCTGCCGGGTTGGGTGAGGTTGTTGGGGTGGGGGGTGGGTGGGAGAGGGTTGAGCCCTTGTTGTGGTGACTTATAAAAGCACTGCCTGGAAGGGATGGATGGATGGACGGAAGCGGGGAAAGAAGGAAGAAAGCCTATCGTTGCCGTGTCCTAACTTTATTTTAATGTCTTCTCTTCTGTGGAAAGAAGGAAGGAAAGAAGGAAGAAAGCCTGTTGTTGTCGTGTCCTAACTTTATTTTAATGTCTTCTCTTCTGTGGAAAGAAGGAAGGAAAGAAGGGAGAAAGAAAGCCTATTGTTGCCGTGTCCTAACTTTATTTTAATGTCTTCTCTTCTGTGGAAAGAAGGAAGGAAAGAAGGAAGAAAGAAAGCCTGTTGTTGCCGTGTCCTAACTTTATTTTAATGTCTTCTCTTCTGTGGAAAGAAGGAAGAAAGAAAGCCTGTTGTTGTTGTTTCCTAGCTTTATTTTAATGTCTTCTCTTCTGTGGAAAGAAGGAAGGAAAGAAGGAAGAAAGCCTGTTGTTGTCGTGTCCTAGCTTTTATTTTAATGTCTTCTGTGGAAAGAAGGAAGGAAAGAAGGAAGAAAGAAAGCCTGTTGTTGTCGTGTCCTAACTTTAATGAGTCTTCTCTCCGGTGGAAAGAGGGAAAGAAGGAAGGAAGGCTGGTGTCTTTGTTGGGTCTGAAATCTTCTCAGGAAGGAAGCAAGAAAACCCTATTGTCTTGTCCCGGCGACCTGAAGTATTCTTTGGAAGGAAGGGAAGAAGCTAAAGCCGACAGTCGTGCCTGACCAAAACCCCCTTTGAAAGAAATTCTTTATTTCTTTTATTTATTGTACATATTTTCTCCTCGAGGGGGACATTGGACCACACACAAGAAGAACAATAACAAAACAATAAACGAAACAAGGGCTCTCTTCCCCAGCCTAATTATTCTGGGTCTCCACTGCTGTGGGTCCTATAAGACGGCAATTGTAGCTTTCTTTGTGGGAAGGTCACCTGTTTGTTTGTGTGGTCTGAAATTTGCAAGTTGCCGCTTTCTAGTGACTCGTTTGCCCGAAGGTTCGGTCTTTGTGTGTGATGTGTCTGTATCGTTGCTGGCTGCGGATTTTTTTTTTTTTTTTTTAATGTGGGTTTATGTAGAAAGTGAGGAGTAGATATATATGATTATATACATTGTTAAGTCACACTGGAATTGCAGCCTTTTTTTTCCCTTAACGAATTGACGTTGGTGATGGGGAGAGAAAACAAAAACAAGAAACAAACAAACAAAAAAGTCCTGAAAAGTATGACAGACATATCAGAAGAATCTGTCATGTGTCGATGGTGGACAGACGTTTCGTTCTGTACCATCCAAGACTTCTTATTTATCATCGTTGTTGTCTTTTTTATTTATTTATTTATTTATTTAGTAGTATTATTATCATTACTACTACTACTACTTTTTATATTATAATTATTATTTATTTATTTATTTATGTACGCTTTTAGCTGACTTCATCAAGTTTTTGCGCCTTATACATATTATTAGTAGTGGTAGTTGTTGTTGTTGTTGTGTTTTGTTTTTGTTTTTGTTTTGTTTTGTTTTTTTGGGGGGGTTGTTTGTTTTGTTTTGTTTTTGTTTTGTTTTTTGTTTTTTTCTCTAGGCCTGACTAAGCGCGTTGGGTTACGCTGCTGGTCGGGCATCTGCTTGGCAGATGTGGTGTAGCGTATATGGATTTGTCCGAACGCAGTGACGCCTCCTTGAGCTACTAAAAACTGGAAAAAAAAAACCAACAAGACTTCAGAAAGAGCCTGGTGCGAAAGAAGCCGGTGTGTAAGGTTGTGTTGCTTCCGACAGTGAGAACGGACAGGAGGATTGAAACAATGTCTTTTGGACACTGTGTGTGGGGGGTGGGGGGTGGGGGGCTGGGAGGGTATTTTACATGCTTGTGGATTTGACAAGGAAGGGGTGGGAAGGATGGTGGGGGGGACGATGTTGACCATCAATCAAAGTGAAAATATTACATATAAAGCGTCACCTGGCGTCAGATTTAAAGACACAAGGAAAGATCGAATGAATGAATGAATGAATGAAAACCAGTTTTCTAACAGCTTGGCATTTATCGTCGGTGAAAATGAAAAATCTAACTGCCGTCAGTTTTCTTAGTGGAAATATTTAGAAATATAATTATGCTCCACACGTCAAACAACGGGTAATACAGTGTTTGCTGACATTGATATTAATTAAGAACAACCCCAAACCATCCAGCCGCCTCAGCAGCGGTGGCAAGAAGGCCAAGGTCACCTCATGGCCAAGGTCTCATCCCCCTAAAAGGGGCACGTGTCCGGGAAAGACAGGACATTCCAGAACTGTGACGAAGCTATAGGCGAGTTACTCATTTGACCACCACCATAAATGAAGATGAAATCCAGGGCTAGGATGCATAAAAAGGCGATCTTAACAGGGCTAAGTTTGCTTAGCGTCAAGGATTTCCCTAAAAATCCATGGAATTAACACCGACCTGTGAAACTTCTTTACGCTGAATGAACGTGGCGAGGTTAAGATCGCTCACTTACGCAACCTATCCTATGGTCTTTGCATTGCTTCTGGGAAGTTTGTAATTATTGCAGTGTTTGTTCAGGTGAGGTGGGGTTTTTTAACCATCGTATGAACCATGTATCATTCTGATATTTTGAGGAAAATGGACAGGTACTTGATGTATACACAGTACCTGTTCGTTTTATTTACAATGTCTCTTTTCCTTTGATGAACTTTCAGATATTAATTCAAAATAATGATCTTGTCAAAAGCCATTATTTGTTTAATGCACATAATCGCTGATATATATATATATATATATATATATATATATATATATATGTATGTATGTATGTATGTATGTATGTATGTATGTATGTATGTATATACAGATAACTGTTTCAAATAGTTGAATATGCAGATGATCTCTTTTCAAAAACAAGCTTTAATTTTTCTTTTGAAAGAAAACTTTGAAGCATGTGATATTGTAAAAGTAGTTTTTTTGTTTTTTGAAACGATTGAAAATGAAACTGGCATTTTTTTACTCACAATTTGTCACTGTGTCTAACACTGGAAAAGAGAAGGGACATCTTGTTCGAAACAATTGTTCAGTTTTGATTTTAAATGTCTCAGTATTATCAAAAAATGCAAAGGGGATGCATACAATGACTGCAAATGCCCGATATATATATATGTTTTTTAATAAACAGTGAATTAAGGAATAAGTTATCGTTTGAACAGCCATTTACTCAAAATTCTTTGGTTTTCAGAACATTCAGGTTTCACAGTCTAGCATGAAGCACTAAACTGAGAGCAACTGTAAGTGTTCTTTTGTTAAAACACTGTTATTATTCAGCTGCGATTCAGTGATCATGACGATATAAACTCAATACCGTTAGCATTGCTTGACTTAGCTAAGTTTGACATAGTTAACTGGGCCTACTTCTGTGCCATTTTGGGTCAATAACTGATACTCCGCTCATAGTTTACCGCATGTAACGTGGAAAAGATTCCTCAAATTGAATGCTATCTTCCGTAGCTTTGAATAGATCTTGTGCAAACTCATTACTGTAATGGTCTGGCGTGGTGTTCCAAAGGCCTGGGAATATGGGGTCTTAAACGTCACATCATAACGTAAATGATTGCTTCTTTTCGAAGTGGGATTCTCTGGACATTAAGCTGTAGTATATACCATTACAAACAACTATTCAAAACTGTTGTTTCTAATTAAGTAAATCATTGTTCACAACTTCAAGAAGCTTGCCCCACTATATTCTGTCTGCAGTTTGTCGCAACTCTGGTGACAACGTGTGTCAGAAGTCATACGGAGTTGTTAAGTTTTGGCGAAAAAAACGTCATAATTTATGACGTCATAAAGTCGAGCAATCTGTCCCCGAAGCGTGTCTCCACAGATGCTCTCCTTCTCCGTACACACAGATTGGCCTCAGGTTTAGTCGAAGGGAGACAACCTTTTCGACAGCGCGAATAGAAGTACGGTAATACTCGTGTGTGTACTTTTCCTCATATGCAGTGAGATGATTTTTCTTACTGTGAATGGTGACTTGCTTACTTGTAAGGCAATATTTTTTGTGTTGGTGCAGCATTTTTGTGGTTATTGTTGTTATCATTAATGGCCATTATTGTTGTTTTTATCTTTGTTTTGATGTATGAAATTGTTGACGATATTTGTATAAACTTATTTTATTGTCGCCGGCTTTGTTCTTAATTGTTGTCAGGATCATATTATGTGTGTACGCACACACACACACACACACACACACACACACACACACACACGATATATATATATATATATATATATATATATATCTTGTTTTTAGAACTCACTGAAATGAATTATTTAATGCTGGAGTCCACTGTGACTGGGTGGAGCACTGTTTATCTTGCCTTAACTTTATGTTGTTGTTAATTTGTTTCTGTGACGCTTGTGATATTACTTGGTGATTTTGTTGATACATTGCCAGTATCTCTTCCATACATGTCACTCCCATCCGATTATTGATCAAGTGCGATTCCTTTTTTTTTTTTTTTCAATCGTTCCATGATTAAGCTTCACAGTAAATTAACTTCTGCGCGAAGGTTGAGGATTTTTTTTTTTTTTTTTTTTAATCAAAAACAAAAAAAACTACCAGAACATACATTCCTAGCAGAGTCAAAAAGTCAACATTTTATTTCACGATGGTAATTTGAGATTCAGAAACAACAATTTTATATCAAGCCATCTGAAATGGAATGTATTTAAAAAAAATTTTAAAAAAAGGAAAAGAGAGAAAACAGAGCTGAAAAAACGTACATTGTATATAAATACATACAGTAATAGTGTGATAATGAAATGCAGTTGCATTTCTGTTTCACACACATTGCTTTTATACAAACATACTTGTTCATATACACAACAATTTTCACACACATATCCCCTCACAAAATGATTATCAGTGTGTGTGAAATCAAATGATACTTGTGAGAAAAAAAAATAATAAAAGATGAAAGCTGGAACGGAGTCACACTTGTAATGATGTAATTTTTTTTTAATCAAAATCTATGTCTGTCTGTCTGCCCCCACCCACCCACCCCCTACCTCCCCACCCCCTCTCTCTTTCTCTCTTTCCCCTCGCTGTCTCTGTCTGTCTCTCTCTCTCTCTCTCTCTCTCTCTCTCTCTCTCTCTCTCACTCGCTGTCAGTGTACTGTAATTACTTTTGTATGTATGCAACACAATGGCTTGCATCAGCTGCTAAGTTGTACAATGCTGTATTTTGGAGCCTAACAATACATTGCTGTGTTTATTATGATGCACTAGCTGTATGCCAACGTAGACCTGTGCTGTGAACAAAGGCGTAACGTTAACCACCAAAAAAAAAAAAAAGGAAAAGAAAAAGGAAAGAATTAAAACAAAATAAAATAAATGAAAACAACACGACGTATGCTTTCGTGTGCTTTTACGAACGGTTCTGTGTGTGTGTGTGTGTGTGTGTGTGTGTGTTGGGGTCGGGTGGGGGGTTGGGGTGGGGGGTTCAACAACAAATATTAACAAATACAACAACAAAAAGGCAGCTGCAGTAATGACAGTATCAATAATAATTACATGAAAAAGTATGCAGGAGGTGCTCATACCTTTCTTCACATTATGGAAGGCGCGTTGTTTGATAGACAGATACACAAAAGGGAAAGCATACACAATTTTTTAATCAAACAACCTGTATCTGTTCAACCGGATAATTAAAGTGTTTTTTGCCAATCAGTTACACTCGAAGACACTACTGAGAAAACATAATCACCAACAACAAAACTGCTGCCGTATGACAATGTAATACCCGGAGATCTTTTAATAAATTATGACAAAAACAAAACAAAAAAGGTAGACTCGAATATACCCGTATAATATCTGAGGATAACAAACACGTCACACTGATTGATACCATTTCTATTCATAATGGTGGTGTATTTTCCGGATAATGAAGTCAGTGTGTATGTGTGTGTGTGTGTGCGTGTGTGTGTGAGAGAGAGAGAGGGAGAGAGAGAGAGAGAGAAATTCATCAAGATGGTGTGGTTTTATTGCAAAATGGAGGCTGGTTATTTTGATCGAAGTAAGTACCATAACCTGCTATTGTTTTGTAAGCATCCTTTTACCTCACTGACAGTCGAGCGATCAATTTCAATTACATACATACGTTCGTACATGCGTGTATGAGTTCGTATGTGTGTGTCTGTGTCTGTGTGTACGTGTTTGTTTGTGGGTGGCTTTTATGTCAGGTTCACAGATGTCCTTTAAACCTTCCAATTCATTTCTCTTCAGAAAAGTATTTCAATGTTTGCATCCACGTCCACTTCGATAACTAATTTTCCATTTTTCAGCATGGTCAGAATTGTCCCAGTCAAAGGCCATGCAGGAATTCTTCAGCAGCTGGTAGTTTTCTTCGTCAAGTCCTCAGCAACGGAGATTTCTGATCCTTTCCATTCTTCTTCTTCTTCTGCGTTCCCCGTGATCATGGTCTCAGACTTGCAGTCCTATGCTGGAAATGAAGGTGGTGGTCTTGATGAGATCTTCTTTGGTGCCCCAGAGCTTTTCTGCCAGTGTGGCTCCATAGGGCCACTGCTGCGTCCGTGCATCTTGATACAGGGGGCAGGACTGCAGGATGTGCTCCGGGGTTTGTGGGCCTGTCTTACACGGGCAGTCAGGAGTGTGTGACAGCTTCATTCGGTACATGTGGTCTCGCAGGCGGCAGTGCCCCGTGCGTAGTCGGAATATGATTGTCTGCTGGAATCGCTGCAGGTGAGGCATTTGGTCATCAGGTGGATGGCTATGTTGTTGCTGGAATGTGTTTTGAATTTTCGTTTGGCCAGAGTTTTTGCCCCCCTGTATGAGACTTTCCAGTTTGCGCGGTACTGTCATTTCACCCATTTTTCAGCAGTCAGATCGGTAGCTATCAAGCTACTTCTTCTTCACCTTCTCTTCCTTCTTCTTCTTCCTCCTCCTCCTCCTCCTCCTTAGTTTTCTTTTCTTCCTCCTGCTCCTTCCTCTGCTTCTTCTTGTCTTTAGTTTCCTTCCTTTACTTCATTGAGATCTTCGTCATATTGCTGCCAGTATGGATTCTGCCACTGCTTCGTGCAAAATGACCCCCACCCCAACCCCCCGCATCCCCCTCCTCCCGGCCCCCCAGACACAAACACACACACACACACACACACACACACACACACACACATTTTCTTTCAGTCCATCGACGCTGTTTTGTGGACCCGCGTTGTGTATACTGCCCCCCGCTGCATAATCATGATTATATAAACCAAATGAGAATTTACTCCCCAGCCAAACTGCTTGAAAGGCTGCCTGTGTATAATTAGTTTATCGGAGTTGTTCAGGTGAGCGTCAGCCGTTCCACAGCAAAAGCAGTGGGAGTGTCACTCAGTGCTTTCATTTCTAGAAAGGTTCAACATTTGACTCAGTCCGACACCAAAGGTAAGTTGTTGTTTTTTAAGTACGTAATATTTTTCTCTTTTACCCGTACATATGTATTCATGTGGGCAGTATCCACATTTCTGCCCCTGTGTTCTGTCTATTCAGTTTCGTTCCGGAGACGGAAAAATTGCAAATTTGTTGAAATAGCATTGTACTATAGGCCAGTCAAATTGGAGGGGAAGAAATTTAGAGAATATATTACAATGTTATTAACCAATTTACAACGTTTTCCGTCTTATAAACGGAAAAGTACAGGGGAAGAAATGTGGATATTGCCTTAATGTCTTTGTTACATGTCTTCAGTCGAGTGGTTGAGCACTGCCACCATATCGCTTTTTTAACTCACTCAGTACGGCCAGTCCTCTCTTCTCCTCTACACAGACCAATCGGATGTCCAGTGGGTGTCTGAATGACCCAACCTTTAGCTTCCGTCGTCAGAATTGTGGTATTCTTTGTCAACATTCACCTCTTCAGTATAAGAGCCTTCCGCTTGCAATATTTTGATGATGGTAATTGGGGTGAAACGCTGTTAACGTCGTCTCTTTCGCCGTTCGTATGGAGAGAGTTAAACCACATAAAAGAAACAAGCGTCGTGCACAGCCCAGATGCTACAGTGACTGCATCACACACAATATCGTTGAACGCTAATCATCAAACAAAAGCATATGATTTGTTGTGCCACCACATCAAACACTGAACAATAAAAGAACCCCTTCTTTATAAGAACAACAGCAGTGGAATGGAATAACCTGTCTGACGACGACACCAAGTCTCCTGGCTTCAGGAAGATGAACCCAGAGCCAACACCACTAGTCCTACTCCTGTGTGCACCCACCCCTATCCCCCCACCTCCCTTGGATCATTGGATCTTTAACGTGTGTACATGATCTTCTGTGATGAACACACGCCCGGAAGGGATTGAGAGCTATATGCACGTTTGTCTTCTCATCAAAAGACTGGCACTCAGACACCACCATAATATAAGCTGTGGTGGAGGAGGAGTATTAAAAGTGGTCCTTTCAATCTGACACGGGAATCTTGCTTTCCAGACTGGTGCTTCACTGTACCACTTGACAAATGCTTCATATCTGTCTGTGTATCTGTGTGTGTGTGTGTGTGGTTGTGCGAGAGAACAAGAACAAGAACAAGAACAAAACTTTAATCTCCAGGCCTCCGGCCCCTAGAAAGAGGTCAAAAGTACACAATATGGTGATGACTCAACCACAACAAAATGTAAAATACGTACTAACTTAACCTGTAGAACAAAAGTGCTTCTCGTGCATTGTAAATTAATTCTAACTTTCATCATTGTTGTCACAGAATTCCTGTCGTATCTTCAGGGCATTAAATATATAAACGCATAGTTTACGAATACTGTAAACAGAACCATTCTTCATCAAGTGAGTTGTGCGAGAGAGAGAGAGAGAGAGAGAGAGAGAGAGAGACTGTCGTACTATCGTGCCGGACTGTCGACCAGCTTCTTTAGTGATAGATTGTACTGACGGTGAAGGGGCGTGGCATAAAGCTAGTCCCGAAAATAAGTGTGGCAGTGTATGCAATGTCGGTCAGGTCTTCACGGGCAACAGGTAAACTCAGTGTTGTCTTTTGATGTCACGTACTATGGTCATCCTGACCCAGTGACAGTTGTGTGGGTGTTCGTCCGGTTTGTTTTTTTTACTTTGTCGTTTCACATTTAGTGATATTACAGTAGCCGAGGACGGTAGTGAAAATGCTGTCTGCACATGCGCGCGCGCACGTGTGTGTGTGTGTGTGTGTGTGTGTGTGTGTGTGTGTTTGATTGATTAATTAAACGTCTGTTCAATAAAGTGATTTTGGAAGGTGTGTGTGTGTGTGTGTGTGTGTGTGTGTGTGTGTGTGTGTGTGAATGAGCGCACACACGCCATAGTGATTTTTAAAAATATGTCAACTTGAAATTTAATTTTAAAGTGTTTTAATATGTATGCAAATAGAACATATGTGTGCAACAACAAACAGAGAATATTGCATATAGTTTGTGTCCCCAGTATTCGTTTTTTTCTTTTATTTTACAGACGATTTCGTTTGACAGAACGTCCAGCTTCACTTGCAAGATTCTGCCCAAGGTCAGAGGCGACAGGATGGGTGTGTTCTACATCTTGAACTGGTGCAGGCGTACTCTTCTCTCTGTAGGCTGTTCTGCTGTTCATTGGCTTCAGGGCTGTCTGTTTGTCCTGCTTCAGAGGCTGATCTTCAGAGACCCCAGGAAACGCCTTGATGAGCTCCACAACAGGGAGAGCTGTGTCGTCAGCGGCAGTGTTGTGTGGCGGTGGAAAAGTTGCCTGACTAAGGCATCATCTGCTGAAGATTTTCTGGTGTATAGTCAGCGAAAGCTGTCCTCGCTAGCCGTTCTGTTGAAACCTGATGTGTCGCTGTACTGCGTGATGCCTGACTGCGTATTGTTCGTCCGTACATCTCCAGGAGTCAACTGCTACAGATCAGAAACTTCGCCCTTCTTCTACATGGCCCAGTTTTTCCACGCTGAGGAGGTTTACGTGACGTCTCATCATTGGTTCCACGTTCTGGCGACAGAAATTGCCGATTTTTGCCGAGTTCCGGTCACATGGTTGTCCAGCACAGGCCGATGTGGATCGACAATGCTGTGTCAAGTGATGGAAGGTGTTCCTGGTGTGGTTTGTGTGGCCGAGCCAGACGCCATCTTGAACATAGCTATGTTGGCAAATGCGTATCGGAAAACATCGGACTGCTGCCTGTCACTGCTGCAAAGCACTCTTTACACACTGGTTTACCATGCTAAAACACACATAGGCAATTCTCCATCTGCTACAGAACACGTGTTCATCAAAACGCGATCGGAATGCTCCGTGTTGGTAGAAGACATGCAAGACTTACGTCCTGAAATTCGCCACGTGTTCATGTTCAGAAATCTGCCTTCACAGCTAAAATCAGTCAAACAGCTGTTGTCAGCAGTGAAGATGCCATGGCTGACTCTGGTCAATTCTGACACTGTCGCGTCTTTAACACCATTTTTCCGACACCGTGCATTTTTGAATGAGTTTTTCGGCTCTGAAGAGGAGAGAGAGGCTTTGGAAGATCTGGTTCCGGACTTAACGAACGTCGAGATTTTCGCATCAATGGCCTGCTCACAAATAAGAATGGTCCAACGTTTGCAGGCCGAGGGATTTCCCATTCCCGTGTTGCGGTACGAGGACGTTGTTGCAGATCCTGTTCGAGTGGTTGGTGCTCTGTTTGATTTTATCCACATCTCCAGAGATCATCTGGACTCTGCCTTGAAGTCCATGAGCAAGAGGTCCCAGAGCAGCGTGCCAGGGTTTGAGGACAACACAGCATCATCCACATGTCATCTCACGGTACGGGAACGTCAGGGGATAGACAACATTCTGGCCAGGATGCAGCTACCCAAAATGGATGCAGATATTGAGTTCATTGAAACTTTAGGTTAAGGTCAGCTGTAGACGTGGGTGACATCTAAGTCCACCTTGCCCCCAAAAGTAAAGAGATAGCACAAGTACAAAAATAAACCCTACCCAAAACCCAAAACCCCTTCTCTCCCCCACGGCACCTCCTGTCCTCTGTGCCTAAAAGTGAAATGAAAACACACTGAGCTGTAGCTGTATAAGGGATACCTGCCCAAATCTCCATATTCCACCTTTGTGTGTGTGTGTGTGTGTGTGTGTGTGTGTGTGTTAGGCGTCCTGCCTTAAGCACCAAGAAATCTTTTACGTGCTATCAGGTGCACTTTTTCTTAATGTTCCAGTCTGTCTGATCCCCATGTCTCGAAAGAGTATGATAATATTGGCTGAATATTGACAAAAAAAATTCTAAAGAATGTATTTGCGGGCACTTCCTTATATTTCTGGAAGACACTATTACGTTGTTTAACTGGCTTCTTTCCCTTCGTTGCTAAATGTAATGTACCTTTTTTGGCACTTGCCACAGCTGTAAAATTACACACTTAGTAACATTAATAATTTACCACATCAAGTCTTTCACCATCATAGAACCACTTCTCACATTTTCGCAAGTATCCCCCTTTCAGAATATCATAACCTTGGTTTTGTCAATGTTTACGTTAGATTTGATATTATAACAGCAAATCGTTAAAACATTCAACTGATTCTGAAGGTGACTAGGTATTGTCAACAGCAATGCGACATCGTCGGCAAATGATCAAATGAATAACTCCATCCTATCTGGGAGTAATTGTGCCCCATGTTTCCCCATTTCACTCACATGAATTGTTAAATGGCTTATAAAAACCGAGAATAGCACTGGGCTCAACACACATCCTTATCTCATTCCCAAAGAAGTCTCAGACATATCTCCATAAATTCGTACGAATACATGACAACAGTGAAGCATATACGGCCTTTATTTATTTATGCAAGAAACTTACCTTTAATGCCTTTTCGTTTAATGCTTTGCAGTGGTTTCTCATGTCTAACAGAATCAAATGCTTTTTTATCCAAAAAAAAGCAATACAATGTATACATGCCCAGAGAGAGAGAGATACGTAACCCCGATTTTAACCTAATGTGCTTTCTTTTATTTTCGTTCTCTTCTTTTTCTTCTTTCTCCCCCACTTCATAATTCTCCCCACCTGCCATATTCTTCATACTTTTCACCCCTTCTTCTTCTTCATCTTCTTCTTCTCTTGCCCCTCTTTCTCCTCTTTCTCTTCCTCCTCCTCGCATGAATTCACACACATTTTGTCAGCCTATCGACCATGTTTTAGCCTTCTTTCTGTCTCCTTTTTACAGAGATAAATATCTAGGTCAGGCAGGTGAACTGTAGTCATTTCACAGCAATACTGCTTGAAGACTTCGTCGATTTTATTTCCAACATCGGACTCCAAGCTTCCAATGTGAGGGCATTCATTGACAGAGATACCAAACAGGGGTCTAACAGGTCGTCGGTCCCCCGTTGTCGTCATTGACCTGGAAAGGAAGCCGACTGTGGCGAACCAGTGGGTTTCACTCTTCACTGTGGTTTCCAGACATATTTGACTCAGTCCTTCATTAAGGTGAGTTCTTATTTTTAACTACTTTATATTATTCTCATTTCATTTTCCCACCATGCATATATATGTATTGAAACCCACCCTGATTTTGTCCCAAAAATATATCTATGTCTTTATCATATGTACGTTTTCTATGGGATCTTTATCGTGTGAATATGACCATATCAAGCGAAAATACACTGAATAGGTAAAGGCACTAGCAGGCCAGAGCATGTTGTCCACAGACATCAGCAACATTGATGTCCGCCCTTAACCTTGCAGTTGCTCATGCTGGGATCGAACCCAGAACCATCAGACTGACACTCTTAACAAATTTACAGGAGAAAGAGTGGGGGAGCAAGGAAAACGGACAGGACATTGTGATGTTTTGTATTGCCGCAATACATGAAATCCCTGCTACTCTATCTGTGAAGAGTGTACCACCAAAGAGCAGCGACACCTTTTTTTTCTCCTTTATTTTCTGTGTGCGTGTATGTTTCTCAATGAAAGCGTGTCATTGTTGTTTCTTCACACACAAAACCCATGCCAGAGGAAAAGTTCTGTTGCTATTGGGGATGATTGTGCCATGCCAGAGGAAAAGTTCTGTTGCTATTGGGGATGATTGTGCCATGCCAGAGCAAAAGTTCTGTTGCTATTGGGGATGATTGTACCATGCCATAGGAGAAGTTTTATTGCTATACGGGGTGATTGTGCCATGCCAGAGGAAAAGTTCTATTGCTGTTGCCGGTGATTGTGCTATGCCAGAGGAAAAGTTCTATTGCTTTTGGGGATGATTGTGCTATGCCAGAGGAAAAGTTCTATTGCTGTTGGGGATGATTGTGCCATGCCAGAGGAAAAGTTCTATTGCTGTTGGGGGTGATTGTGCCATGCCAGAGGAAAAGTTCTATTGCTGTTGGGGATGATTGTGCTATGCCAGAGTAAAAGTTCTATTGCTGTTGGGGGTGATTGTGCCATGCCAGAGGAAAAGTTCTATTGCTATAGGGGGTGATTGTACGTCCGCGATGTGCATGCTGCACATAAGAGCCCGGGTTTTGTCATTTCATTAAAAGTCTAGCAGCTACACACCACCATAACAAAAGGTGTATTGGGAGGGTTGGGGGAGGGGGTAGTAATAATCCTGGTCCTTATTTCAGTCTAACCTCGGATTGTTTGTTTCCAAGACAGGTGTTTTTATCACTGGGCCACTGCTGCACATGTGTGTGCATGTGTGTGTGTTTGTGTGTGTCTGTGTGTGTGTTTGTGTGTCTGTGTCTATCTGTGTCTGAGTGTGTTTATGTCTGTGTGCATGTGTGTGTCAGTGTGTGTGTGTGTACGTGTGTGTTTGTGTCTCTGTGTGCTGTGTCTGTATGTATGATTGTCGTACTTTGGAGACGGATAGGGGATCGGCCCCTTGAGTGAGTGATCGTAATCAGCCTAAAGGGCCATGGCGTGAACCTTGTCCCGAAACTAAGTGTGGCAGTGTATGCAGTGTCAGTCAAGTCTTTACTGGTTAGGCACACCAAAAAAAAAAAAAAAAAAAAAAAAAAAAAAAAACTTGACCGCTGCCTTTTGTTGTCACGTACTTTGGCCGTCCTGACATCTTAGTAACAGTTATCATAGGTGTTCATTCGTTCGCTCGTTAATTAACGTCTTTTCACTTTTAACGATAGTAGACGAAGAGAGGACTGAAAATTGTTTTAAGAAAAAAAAAATCATTCTTCAGTTGCACATGAGAGTGTGTACTGTGAAAAGTCTGTGTGTTTGATTTCTTATTTCAGGTGTCTGTGTGTGTGTATGTGTGTGTGTGTGTGTGTGTGTGTGTGTGTGTGTGTGTGTGTGTGTGTGTGTGTGTCCGTATGTGTGTGTGTGTGTGTGTGTGTGTGTGTGTGTGTCTTTTTGGTCAATTCTACGTCTATTTATAAAATTGATTTTTGACAGTTCATGTGTTTGTGTGTGTGTATGTTGGGAGAGTGGATAATAAAAGAAGGCAACTTATTACAGTATTCTCCAGCATATCTTCAGAATTCCGTTTCTTCTTTTCAGAGGATTTCGTTTTTTTTTTTTTTTTTTTTTTTTTTTTTTTTTTTTTTTTTTTTTTTTTTTTTTTTTTTTTTTTTTTTTTTTTTTTTTTTTTTTTTTTTTTTTTTTTTTTTCCCCCCCCCCCCCCCCCCCCCCCCCCCCCCCCCCCCCCCCCCCCCCCCCCCCCCCCCCCCCCCCCCGATCAGAAACTTCGCCCTTCTTCTACATGGCCCAGTTTTTCCACGCTGAGGAGGTTTACGTGACGTCTCACCATTGGTTCCACGTTCTGGCGGCGGAAATTGCCGAAGATTGCCGAGTTCCAGTCACATGGTTGTCCAGCACAGGCCGATGTGGATCGACAATGCTGTGTCAAGTGATGGAAGGTGTTCCTGGTGTGGTTTGTGTGTCCGAGCCAGACGCCATCTTGAACATAGCTATGTTGGCAAATGCGTATCGGAAAACATCGGACTGCTGCCTGTCACTGCTGCAAAGCACTCTTTACACACTGGTTTACCATGCTAAAACACACATAGGCAATTCTCCATCTGCTACAGAACACGTGTTCATCAAAACGCGATCGGAATGCTCCGTGTTGGTAGAAGACATGCAAGACTTACGTCCTGAAATTCGCCACGTGTTCATGTTCAGAAATCTGCCTTCACAGCTAAAATCAGTCAAACAGCTGTTGTCAGCAGTGAAGATGCCATGGCTGACTCTGGTCAATTCTGACACTGTCGCGTCTTTAACACCATTTTTCCGACACCGTGCATTTTTGAATGAGTTTTTCGGCTCTGAAGAGGAGAGAGAGGCTTTGGAAGATCTGGTTCCGGACTTAACGAACGTCGAGATTTTCGCATCAATGGCCTGCTCACAAATAAGAATGGTCCAACGTTTGCAGGCCGAGGGATTTCCCATTCCCGTGTTGCGGTACGAGGACGTTGTTGCAGATCCTGTTCGAGTGGTTGGTGCTCTGTTTGATTTTATCCACATCTCCAGAGATCATCTGGACTCTGCCTTGAAGTCCATGAGCAAGAGGTCCCAGAGCAGCGTGCCAGGGTTTGAGGACAACACAGCATCATCCACATGTCATCTCACGGTACGGGAACGTCAGGGGATAGACAACATTCTGGCCAGGATGCAGCTACCCAAAATGGATGCAGATATTGAGTTCATTGAAACTTTAGGTTAAGGTCAGCTGTAGACGTGGGTGACATCTAAGTCCACCTTGCCCCCAAAAGTAAAGAGATAGCACAAGTACAAAAATAAACCCTACCCAAAACCCAAAACCCCTTCTCTCCCCCACGGCACCTCCTGTCCTCTGTGACTAAAAGTGAAATGAAAACACACTGAGCTGTAGCTGTATAAGGGATACCTGCCCAAATCTCCATATTCCACCTTTGTGTGTGTGTGTGTGTGTGTGTGTGTGTGTGTGTGTTAGGCGTCCTGCCTTAAGCACCAAGAAATCTTTTACGTGCTATCAGGTGCACTTTTTCTTAATGTTCCAGTCTGTCTGATCCCCATGTCTCGAAAGAGTATGATAATATTGGCTGAATATTGACAAAAAAAATTCTAAAGAATGTATTTGCGGGCACTTCCTTATATTTCTGGAAGACACTATTACGTTGTTTAACTGGCTTCTTTCCCTTCGTTGCTAAATGTAATGTACCTTTTTTGGCACTTGCCACAGCTGTAAAATTACACACTTAGTAACATTAATAATTTACCACATCAAGTCTTTCACCATCATAGAACCACTTCTCACATTTTCGCAAGTATCCCCCTTTCAGAATATCATAACCTTGGTTTTGTCAATGTTTACGTTAGATTTGATATTATAACAGCAAATCGTTAAAACATTCAACTGATTCTGAAGGTGACTAGGTATTGTCAACAGCAATGCGACATCGTCGGCAAATGATCAAATGAATAACTCCATCCTATCTGGGAGTAATTGTGCCCCATGTTTCCCCATTTCACTCACATGAATTGTTAAATGGCTTATAAAAACCGAGAATAGCACTGGGCTCAACACACATCCTTATCTCATTCCCAAAGAAGTCTCAGACATATCTCCATAAATTCGTACGAATACATGACAACAGTGAAGCATATACGGCCTTTATTTATTTATGCAAGAAACTTACCTTTAATGCCTTTTCGTTTAATGCTTTGCAGTGGTTTCTCATGTCTAACAGAATCAAATGCTTTTTTATCCAAAAAAAAGCAATACAATGTATACATGCCCAGAGAGAGAGAGATACGTAACCCCGATTTTAACCTAATGTGCTTTCTTTTATTTTCGTTCTCTTCTTTTTCTTCTTTCTCCCCCACTTCATAATTCTCCCCACCTGCCATATTCTTCATACTTTTCACCCCTTCTTCTTCTTCATCTTCTTCTTCTCTTGCCCCTCTTTCTCCTCTTTCTCTTCCTCCTCCTCGCATGAATTCACACACATTTTGTCAGCCTATCGACCATGTTTTAGCCTTCTTTCTGTCTCCTTTTTACAGAGATAAATATCTAGGTCAGGCAGGTGAACTGTAGTCATTTCACAGCAATACTGCTTGGAAGACTTCGTCGATTTTATTTCCAACATCGGACTCCAAGCTTCCAATGTGAGGGCATTCATTGACAGAGATACCAAACAGGGGTCTAACAGGTCGTCGGTCCCCCGTTGTCGTCATTGACCTGGAAAGGAAGCCGACTGTGGCGAACCAGTGGGTTTCACTCTTCACTGTGGTTTCCAGACATATTTGACTCAGTCCTTCATTAAGGTGAGTTCTTATTTTTAACTACTTTATATTATTCTCATTTCATTTTCCCACCATGCATATATATGTATTGAAACCCACCCTGATTTTGTCCCAAAAATATATCTATGTCTTTATCATATGTACGTTTTCTATGGGATCTTTATCGTGTGAATATGACCATATCAAGCGAAAATACACTGAATAGGTAAAGGCACTAGCAGGCCAGAGCATGTTGTCCACAGACATCAGCAACATTGATGTCCGCCCTTAACCTTGCAGTTGCTCATGCTGGGATCGAACCCAGAACCATCAGACTGACACTCTTAACAAATTTACAGGAGAAAGAGTGGGGGAGCAAGGAAAACGGACAGGACATTGTGATGTTTTGTATTGCCGCAATACATGAAATCCCTGCTACTCTATCTGTGAAGAGTGTACCACCAAAGAGCAGCGACACCTTTTTTTTCTCCTTTATTTTCTGTGTGCGTGTATGTTTCTCAATGAAAGCGTGTCATTGTTGTTTCTTCACACACAAAACCCATGCCAGAGGAAAAGTTCTGTTGCTATTGGGGATGATTGTGCCATGCCAGAGGAAAAGTTCTGTTGCTATTGGGGATGATTGTGCCATGCCAGAGCAAAAGTTCTGTTGCTATTGGGGATGATTGTACCATGCCATAGGAGAAGTTTTATTGCTATACGGGGTGATTGTGCCATGCCAGAGGAAAAGTTCTATTGCTGTTGCCGGTGATTGTGCTATGCCAGAGGAAAAGTTCTATTGCTTTTGGGGATGATTGTGCTATGCCAGAGGAAAAGTTCTATTGCTGTTGGGGATGATTGTGCCATGCCAGAGGAAAAGTTCTATTGCTGTTGGGGGTGATTGTGCCATGCCAGAGGAAAAGTTCTATTGCTGTTGGGGATGATTGTGCTATGCCAGAGTAAAAGTTCTATTGCTGTTGGGGGTGATTGTGCCATGCCAGAGGAAAAGTTCTATTGCTATAGGGGGTGATTGTACGTCCGCGATGTGCATGCTGCACATAAGAGCCCGGGTTTTGTCATTTCATTAAAAGTCTAGCAGCTACACACCACCATAACAAAAGGTGTATTGGGAGGGTTGGGGGAGGGGGTAGTAATAATCCTGGTCCTTATTTCAGTCTAACCTCGGATTGTTTGTTTCCAAGACAGGTGTTTTTATCACTGGGCCACTGCTGCACATGTGTGTGCATGTGTGTGTGTTTGTGTGTGTCTGTGTGTGTGTTTGTGTGTCTGTGTCTATCTGTGTCTGAGTGTGTTTATGTCTGTGTGCATGTGTGTGTCAGTGTGTGTGTGTGTACGTGTGTGTTTGTGTCTCTGTGTGCTGTGTCTGTATGTATGATTGTCGTACTTTGGAGACGGATAGGGGATCGGCCCCTTGAGTGAGTGATCGTAATCAGCCTAAAGGGCCATGGCGTGAACCTTGTCCCGAAACTAAGTGTGGCAGTGTATGCAGTGTCAGTCAAGTCTTTACTGGTTAGGCACACCAAAAAAAAAAAAAAAAAAAAAAAAAAAAAACTTGACCGCTGCCTTTTGTTGTCACGTACTTTGGCCGTCCTGACATCTTAGTAACAGTTATCATAGGTGTTCATTCGTTCGCTCGTTAATTAACGTCTTTTCACTTTTAACGATAGTAGACGAAGAGAGGACTGAAAATTGTTTTAAGAAAAAAAAAATCATTCTTCAGTTGCACATGAGAGTGTGTACTGTGAAAAGTCTGTGTGTTTGATTTCTTATTTCAGGTGTCTGTGTGTGTGTATGTGTGTGTGTGTGTGTGTGTGTGTGTGTGTGTGTGTGTGTGTGTGTGTGTGTGTCCGTATGTGTGTGTGTGTGTGTGTGTGTGTGTGTGTGTGTCTTTTTGGTCAATTCTACGTCTATTTATAAAATTGATTTTTGACAGTTCATGTGTTTGTGTGTGTGTATGTTGGGAGAGTGGATAATAAAAGAAGGCAACTTATTACAGTATTCTCCAGCATATCTTCAGAATTCCGTTTCTTCTTTTCAGAGGATTTCGTTTGACAGAACGTCCAGCTTCACTTGCAAGATTCTGCCCAAGGACAGAGGCGACAGGATGGGTGTGTTCTACATCTTGAACTGGTGCAGGCGTACTCTTCTCTCTGTCGGCTGTTCTGCTGTTCATTGGCTTCAGGGCTGTCTGTTTGTCCTGCTTCAGAGGCTGATCTTCAGAGACCCCAGGAAACGCCTTCATGATCTCCACAACAGGGAGAGCTGTGTCGTCAGCGGCAGTGTTGTGTGGAGGTGGAAAAGTGACCTGACTGAACCGACTTCTGCTGAAGACTTTCTGGTGTATAGTCAGCGAAAGCTGTCCTCGCTAGATGTTCTGTTGAAACCTGATGTGTCGCTGTACTGCGTGATGCCTGACTGCGTATTGTTCGTGCGTACATCTCCAGGAGTCAACTGCTACAGATCAGAAACTTCGCCCTTCTTCTACATGGCCCAGTTTTTCCACGCTGAGGAGGTTTACGTGACGTCTCACCATTGGTTCCACGTTCTGGCGGCGGAAATTGCCGAAGATTGCCGAGTGCCGGTCACGTGGTTGTCTAACATCGGCCGATGTGGATCAACAATGCTGTGTCAAGTGATGGAAGGTGTTCCTGGTACGGTTTGTGTGTCCGAGCCAGACGCCATCTTGAACATAGCTATGTTGGCAAATGCTTATCGGAAAACATCGGACTGCTGCCTGTCACTGCTGCAAAGCACTATTTACACACTGGTTTACCATGCCACAACAGCCAAAGGCTGTTCTCCATCTGCTACAGAACACGTCTTCATCAAAACGCGATCGGAATGCTCCGTGTTGGTAAGAGACATCCACAAAGTATGTCCTGAAAATCGACACGTGTTCATGTTCAGACGTCTACCACAACAGCTCAGGTCACTCAAACGGCTGTTGTCACGAGGGAAGTTGACATGGCTGACTCTGGTCAATTCTGACACTGTAGCTTCTTTAACACCGTTTTTCCGACACTGTGCATTTCGATATTTGTTTTTGGGCTCTGAAGAGGAGAAAGCAGCTTTTGGAGATCTGGTTCCGGATTTAAACATCATCAATATTTTTGCATCAATGGCCTGCTCACAAATAAAAATGGTCCAACGTTTGCAGGCTGAGGGATTTCCCATTCCCGTGTTGTGGTATGAGGACGTTGTTGCAGATCCTGTCCAAGTGGTTGGCGCTCTGTTTGATTTTATCCACATCTCCAGAGATCATCTGGACTCTGCCTTGAAGTCCATGGGCAAGAGGTCCCAGAGCAGCGTGCCAGGGTTTGAGGACAACACAGCATCATCCACATGTCATCTCACAGCACGGGATCGTCAGGGGATAGACAACATTCTTGCCAGGATGCAGCTACCCAAAATGGACGAAGATATTGAATTCATTGAAACTTTAGGTTAAGGTCAGCTGTAGACGTGGGTGACATCTAAGTCCACTTTGCCTCAAAAAGTAAACAAAGAGATCGCACAACTGCAAAAATAAACCCTTCCCAAAACCCAAAACCCCTTCTCTCCCCCTCAGCACCTCCTGCCCTCTGTGCCTAAAAGTGAAATGAAAACACACTGAGCTGTAGCTGCAGATAGCACAATATTATGGTGGGGTGGGGGTGAGTGTCTGGATTGGGGAGTACAGAAGAATGCTGATATGAGTGAACTCACGTTAATCACAGGTTGATTTAATGAAACAGAAACACAGGGGCCCAAGGTGTTTTTCTTTAATGGCAAACATTCCAGGCAAGTACATTATAATGCTGAACAACAAGTAACTACCGTAACTTTTACTCCTTCAGTAGCACCCACCTTCACAACTACTGCTAATCACTTCCCGTATGCTTGCACACAGGTACTTGATATGTTCCGAGAAACAAAAGCCTGTTCTTTGTGTGTGTTCATTTTTTAACTTTTTTTCACCTGTACCACATTGATTTTATTTCTTTGAAAGGTATTGTACTTCTTTGCATATTATTAAGCTTACCTAGCCCCATTTGAATATTAATGGAACTCTTTGTATGTATGTAATTAATTCACCTGACCTCAGTTGATGATTACTTGATTTCTTTGTATGCTGTTCAGCTCTCCTAGTCTCATTTCAGTGTTATTTGTTTGTATACTTTGTAAATCTCATTGACGTATTTGAAAGTTCATGTAATTCTGTATAATCTGTTTAACTCTCCTACCGTCATTTAATTGTTACTGGAATTAGTATGTTACTCAACCCTCCCAGCATCATTTAAAAGTTGCTAGAATCTTTGTATACTATTCAACTCTCCTGGCCTCGTTTGAATTTCTGTATACATAATTTAACTCTACCACAGTCGCTTCAGCACAGTTTCAAGCAGTGGACAAATGTTCGAATTTCTGCCTACAAAACTTACTATTCCAGTGATTAGTGTACAAATGTTGATCTAAGCAGATGAAAGCGGGGCCATTGATATTATAACTTGATTTAACTGATCGAAGAGACGAGGTTGTATTGTGTGTGTGATGTGAATTATGTTGGACTGTTCCATGTTTTCGTTGACGTCAAATACTGGATCAAAATAGTTGACAGCACCCTGTGTGTGTGTGTGTGTGTGTGTGTGTGTGTGTGTGTGTGTGTGTGTGTCCTGTGTGTGTCTGTGTGTGTGCAAGCACGCGCACGCGAATATTACAGAGCGCCGGTCACATGGTTGTATTATTCGGGCCAATGCGGATCAACAATGCTATGTCTAGTGATGGAATGTGTTACTGGTACAACTTGTGTGTCTGAACACACACACACACACACACACACACACACACACACATGTACGCGCACACACACACACACACACACACACACACACACACACACACACACACACACACACACACACACACGCACACATACGCACACACACACACACGGTAAGCAAATAACTGTAAGCCATCTACTCATTCATTGTCCGAGCATAAGACCGTTCATTCCAAAAGATGTAGTTCTTGACTTTTCTTCCAATATTTCATTAGCCACTGAAAAGATCTTGAATGACTATTCATTGCTTAGAATGTTTTCAGAAATTTTAAACTCCACTCCAGTTGGTATCCTCCTTTGATGTATCATAATTAATGTTATTTATATTTACATTGTTGTAGGTTAATACTTGTTGATATGCATATACATATTCTCCCTCCCATGACACCTCATTCAATACACACCACAGTCTCTTAGATTTTTTCTTATAATAATATACCTTTCCTCTGATACATAACATGAACACTTTTTTACACTAATATTCACGTGCACTCCTTTTCCTTTATTCACTACTTTACTCCTTTCCGTCTAAAAACACTTATAGTGAATAGACGTTAAACTGAAGATAAAACACACACACACACACACACACACACACACACACACACACACACACACACACACATGTACGCACACACACACACACATGCACACTCAGAGTCTCAGAGACACAAAGACACAGAGAGAGCGAGGGGTAGAATTCGAACGAAGAAGTTGGCGGGGGAGTGGGGGGTGGGGGTTCAGAAGTGCGGATTCATTATTTCCCTTGCTTAGCCCACCACGCGGGTGTAATCATAGAGTCTGTCTGTGATCTGTGTGTGTGCTGTCTGACTGTTCTGCGCGCGCAGTGGGGTGTGTGCGTCGCTGTGTGTGGAATGCTTGGGTGAATGCGTCGTTGACTGAATTGTATGAGCTGTGTTTGTGTATGATTATGGTTTATTCATCTGTTTGAATTTCTCAATACTCAGGTGGAGAGATGCTTTTAAACACACACACACACACACACACACACACACACACACACACACACACAACTGAAACGAGGCAAAGCCTTTATGGCTTCCGTGTGATTACTGCTGCACATCAACAACAATAATTATAACCTTTTAACGCCAATGAAGGTAAGGGGGGTGTGGAGACGGAGGAAGTGGGTTACCCATCGCGACCCAAATCATATCCTTGCTCTCCATCAAAAACGAATGTCAGTCGAACTGAAAGTTATGTATTTGACAAATACAATAAGATATAAGCCAGTGCAATTTGAAGCGATGTGATGCAACTCAACACTAAGCTACACTACACCGCACTATATTACACTACACTACACTGCACCACATTACACCGCACTATACTACACACACTACACTACACTACATTACACCACACTATAGTAATAGTTCACGACACTTCAAAGGCATGAAAATATCATTCAGATGATTAAGTATTACGGCTTGAAAAAAACTACGTTTTCGTTTTACATCTACCGAATCCCCTTCATTTCATGCTGATTGATATCATTGTGTTCTTCCAGAGCAACTGCACAGAAGTCAGCAAAATGCTTGTTTCACGAACAGAATCTGAAAGAACTCCGGAAGGTTGTGAACTCGATCGGAGGGAGGTAACTCGTGTCTTGTATCAAGATTGTCTCCCTGGGTCTATTTTTTGAGACTGAAGCTGATTTGTGTTTCTGTGTAAAATTCCCCCAACTCGTCGTCATGTTCTGTCGTTTTAGTTTCTTGGAGATAATTAGTATTAATATCACCATCATCGTAATCATAGTAGAAGTAGTAGCAGCAGCAGCAATAGTAGCAGTAGTAGTTATTGTAGTATCATTAGTAATAGTAGTCATAGTAGTAATTATATCATTATTATTAATCTTGGCTGGAGCAGCGGCAGCAGCAGTGGTAGTTGTAGTAGCAGTAGAAGCAGTAGTAGTAGTAGTAACTCTGTAGTGTACTGTTGCCATTGGAAAACATTTTTTATGTTAGTTACAGTTATTGTATGAACGCTTTTGGTGTGTTATGTACATTATGTCTGATTCAAATTTCATATAATAGTTTCAAATGTGTTGCGCATTCAAAATAAATCTTTCTTTCTCAAAGTCATTTTACGTTGCTTATTTGAAACTGTCCAGTTACTTGGTCTGAGAGCAAATCGACTGAACAACTCCAGCTATTCTGTCTGTCTGTCTGTCTGTGTGTGTGTGTGTGTGTGTGTGTGTGTGTGTGTGTGTGTGTGTGTGTGTGTGTGTGTGTGTGTGTCTCTCTCTCTGTCTCTCTCTCTGTCTCTGTCTCTCTCTGTCTCTGTCTCTGTCTCTGTCTCTCTCTCTCTCTCTCTCTCTCTCTCTCTCTCCTTCTCTTCTTTATATTCTTTATATGTTACAAATGTTAGGATATACGTGAGTTCATATATATCAGTGGAATAGAGGTAAACGCGTCTGCTTAGTAAGCGAGAGAATCTGAGCGCGCTGGTCCGAATCATTGCTCAGTCGCCGGTATTTTCTTCACTAGACCTTGAGTGGTGGTCTGGACGCTAGTCAATCGGATGAGACGATAAACAGAGGTCCCGTATGCAGCATGCATTTGGCGCACGTAAAAGAACCAACGGCAACAAAAGGGTTGTCCCTGGCAAAATTCAAATTATCAATAAATTAACCAAACAACAGGGAACACACAAACTAAAAGACAATGCCCGGACACAAGTATTATGAGTGTGTGTGTGTGTCAGAGAGAGAGAGAGTGTGTGTGTGTGTGTGTGTGTGTATGTGCTTTCATGCGAAACATGTATGAGTGTGTGTGCGCGTGCGAATATTACCGAGCGCCGGCCACAAGGTGTAATACGGGCTGATGCAGATCAACGATGGTGTATCTAGTGATTGAACGTGTTCCTGGTACGGCTTGTGTGTCCGAACACACACACACACACACACACACACACACACACACACACACACACACACACACACACACACACACACACACACACACATATTACCGAAACAAGCGGCAAAGCCTTCATAGCTATGTGTGATTACTGCCGCACAACAACAACAACAAAACCGTTGACGCCGATTATGGAGGGTAAGTGTGTGTGGGGGGGGGAAGGGGTTGGGGGGGGGGGGGAGGAGAGATAAAGGCAGCGGGTTGTCATTACATGCCTATAGCAAAGTAGATTATACTTTTGCTCGCAGTCCGTCAGAAACAAGTGTTTTTCGTACTGAATGTTATGTGCGTGACAAATATGATAAGATATAAGCCAGTGCAATTTGAAGTGCTGCGAAGTGATGTGATGCAGCTCAACACTTCTTTAAGCTATACTACACCGCATTATACTACACTACACCACATTACACCACACTATAGTCCTACTTCACGACAATACAAAGGCATGAAAATTATAAAGACAAACAATTAGTACGGCTTGAAAAACTTCGTTTTTGTTCACTCTTTACCGAATCCCCTACATTTCAAGTCTAAACACAGTCTAAACGACAGTATCCGGACACGAGTATTATGAGTGTGTGTGTGTGTGTGTGTGTGTGTGTGTGTGTGTGTGTGTGTGTGCGAGAGAGAGAGAGAGAGAGAGAGAGAGAGAGAGAGAGGGAGAATGTGTTTGTGTGTGTGTGTGTGTTTTCATGCTTCCAAAACGTGTATGTGTGTGTGTGTGTGTGCGCACGCGTGTGCATTCGTTTGTGTTTATCTGTGTGTTTGTGTGTGTGTGTGTGTGTGTGTGTGTGTGTGTGTGTGTGTGTGTGTCTGTGTTTGTGTGTGAGAGAGAGAGAGAGAGAGAGAGTGTGTGTGTGTGTGTGTGTGTGTGCGTGCGTGCGTGTATGCGAGTGTGCGTGCGTGCGTGAGGAAGAGGACTGAAAACTCGGTAAAGTTTAATATACATCAGCTTTAACCGACAATAGAATGAGCAAGGATGGATGAGTGGGATGACATTTGATAACATTGTGTTGCATAAAGCAGCTAGCAAACAATTGCACAATCGTGATGAATATACACTTAAATAATGTGCCCATAATAATCGTCCTCCTTCTTCTTCTTCTTCTTCTTCTGGTCTTTCCTTCTTCTCCTTCTTCTTCTTCTTCTTCTAGTCTTTTACTTTCTTCCTTTTCTAGTAGCGTCGAGAACTTCACCAGATTGCACCCTTGATGTTTCACTTACTACTTCGTGCTCATGAATGTCGCACACATTTTATCAACCCATCGACTGTGTTTTTGCCTTGTCCTTGTATCCCTTTTACAGAGATAAATATCTAGGTCAGTCAGGTGAACTGTAGTCATTTCACAGCAACACTGCTTGAAAGACTGGTAGATTTTATTTCCAACATCGGACTCCAAGCTTCGAATATCAGGGCTTTCATTGACAGAAATATCAAACAGGCCGTTGGTCAAATAAGTGATCGTCAGTCCCCTGTTGTCGTTACTGACCTAGAAAGGAAGCCGACAGTGGCGAACCAGCCAGTATCACTCTTCACTGTGGTTTCCAGACAGATTTGACTCAGTCCTTCACTAAAGGTGAGTTCTTATTTTTAACTACTATATATTATTCTCATTTCATTTTCCCATCATGCAACTATATGAATTGAAACCCACCCTGATTTTGTCCCAAAAATATATCTATGTCTATCATATGTACGTTTTCTACGGGATCTTTATCGTATGAATATGACCATATCCCGCGAAAACACACATGCTGTCCACAGACATCAGCAACATTGATGTCCGTCCTTAACGTTGCAGTTGCTCATGCTGGAATCGAACCCAGAACCAACAGACTGACACTCTAACAAATGTACAGGAGAAAGAGTGGGGGAGCAAGGAAAACGGACAGGACATTGTATTGTTTTGTATTGTCGCAATACATTGCTGCACGTGAAGTCCCTGCTTCTCTCCCTGTGAAGAGTGTACCAACAAAGAGCAGCGTCACCTTTTTTTTCCTCCTTTATTTACTGTGTGCATGTATGTTTCTCAATGAAAGCGTGTCATTGTTGTTTCTTCACACACAAAACCCATGCCAGAGGAAAAGTTCTGTTGCTGTTGGGGGTGATTGTGCCATGCCAGAGGAAAAGTTCTATTGCTGTTTGGGGTGAATGTGCCATGCCAGAGAAAAAGTTCTATTGCTGTTGGGGATGATTGTGCCATGCCAGAGAAAAAGTTCAATTGCTATTGGGGATGATTGTACCATGCCATAGGAGAAGTTTTATTGCTATAGGGGGTGATTGTACCATACCAGAGGAAAAGTTCTATTGCTGTTGGGGATGATTGCGCTATGCCAGAGAAAAAGTTCTATTGCTTTTGGGGGTGAATGTGCTATGCCAGAGGAAAAGTTCTATTGCTGTTGGGGATGATTGCGCTATGCCAGAGAAAAAGTTCTATTGCTGTTGGGGGTGATTGTGCTATGCCAGAGAAAAAGTTCTATTGCTGTTGGGGGTGATTGTGCTATGCCAGAGAAAAAGTTCTATTGCTATCGGGGGTGATTGTACGTCCGCGATGTGCATGCTGCACATAAGAGCCCGGGTTTTGTCATTTCATTAAAAGTCTAGCAGCTACACACCACCATAACAAAAGGTGTATTGGGAGGGTTGGAGGAGGGGGTAGTAATAATCCTGGTCCTTATTTCAGTCTAACATCGGATTGTTTGTTTCCAAGACAGGTGTTTTTATCACTGGGCCACTGCTGCACATGTGTGTGTATGTGTGTGTGTTTGTGTGTGTCTGTGTGTGTGTTTGTGTGTCTGTGTCTATCTGTGTCTGAGTGTGTTTATGTCTGTGTGCATGTGTGTGTCAGTGTGTGTGTGTGTACGTGTGTGTTTGTGTCTCTGTGTGCTGTGTCTGTATGTATGATTGTCGTACTTTGGAGACGGATAGGGGATCGGCCCCTTGAGTGAGTGATCGTAATCAGCCTAAAGGGCCATGGCGTAAACCTTGTCCCGAAACTAAGTGTGGCAGTGTATGCAGTGTCAGTCAAGTCTTTACTGGTTAGGCACACAAAAAAAAAAAAAAAAAAAAAACTTGACCGCTGCCTTTTGTTGTCACGTACTTTGGCCGTCCTGACATCTTAGTAACAGTTATCATAGGTGTTCATTCGTTCGCTCGTTAATTAACGTCTTTTCACTTTTAACAATAGTAGACGGAGGACTGAAAATTGTTTTAAGAAAAAAAAATCATTCTTCAGTTGCACATGAGAGTGTGTACTGTGAAAAGTCTGTGTGTTTGATTTCTTATTTCAGGTGTCTGTGTGTGTGTATGTGTGTGTGTGTGTGTGTGTGTGTGTGTGTGTGTGTGTGTGTGTGTGAATGTGTGTGTGTGTGTGTGTGTGTGTGTGTGTGTGTCTTTTTGGTCAATTCTACGTCTATTTATAAAATTGATTTTTGACAGTTCATGTGTTTGTGTGTGTGTATGTCGGGAGAGTGGATAATAAAAGAAGGCAACTTATTACAGTATTCTCCAGCATATCTTCAGAATTCCGTTTCTTCTTTTCAGAGGATTTCGTTTGACAGAACGTCCAGCTTCACTTGCAAGATTCTGCCCAAGGACAGAGGCGACAGGATGGGTGTGTTCTACATCTTGAACTGGTGCAGGCGTACTCTTCTCTCTGTCGGCTGTTCTGCTGTTCATTGGCTTCAGGGCTGTCTGTTTGTCCTGCTTCAGAGGCTGATCTTCAGAGACCCCAGGAAACGCCTTGATGAGCTCCACAACAGGGAGAGCTGTGTCGTCAGCGGCAGTGTTGTGTGGAGGTGGAAAAATAACCTGATTGAAATGACGACTGCTGAAGACTTTCTAGTGCATAGTCAACAAAAGCTTTCCTCGCTAGATGTTCTCTTGAAACCTGATGTGTCTCTATACTGCGTGACGCCTGATTGCGTATTGTTCGTGCGTACATCTCCAGGAGTCAACTGCTACAGATCAGAAACTTCGCCCTTCTTCTACATGGCCCAGTTTTTCCACGCTGAGGAGGTTTACGTGACGTCTCATCATTGGTTCCACGTTCTGGCGGCGGAAATTGCCGAAGATTGCCGAGTGCCGGTCACGTGGTTGTCTATCACAGGCCGATGTGGATCGACAATGCTGTGTCAAGTGATGGAAGGTGTACCTGGTGTGGTTTGTGTGTCCGAGCCAGACGCCATCTTGAACATAGCTATGTTGGCAAATGCGTATCGGAAAACATCGGACTGCTGCCTGTCACTGCTGCAAAGCACTATTTACACACTGGTTTACCATGCCACAACAGCCAAAGGCTGTTCTCCATCTGCTACAGAACACGTCTTCATCAAAACGCGATCATTTTGCTCCGTGTTGGTAAGAGACATCCACAAAGTATGTCCTGAAAATCGACACGTGTTCATGTTCAGACGTCTGCCACAACTGCTCAGGTCATTCAAACGGCTGTTGTCACGAGGGAAGTTGACATGGCTGACTCTGGTCAATTCTGACACTGTAGCTTCTTTAACACCGTTTTTCCGACACCTTGCATTTCGATATTTGTTTTTGGGTTCTGAAGAGGAGAAAGCAGCTTTGGAAGATCTGGTTCCGGATTTAAACATCATCAATATTTTTGCATCGATGACCTGCTCACAAATAAGAATGGTCCAACGTTTGCAGGCCGAGGGATTTCCCATTCCCGTATTGCGGTACGAGGACGTTGTTGCAGATCCTGTTCGAGTGGTTGGCGCTCTGTTTGATTTTATCCACATCTCCAGAGATCATCTGGACTCTGCCTTGAAGTCCATGGGCAAGAGGTCCCAGAGCAACGTGCCAGGGTTTGAGGACAACACAGCATCATCCACATGTCATCTCACGGCACGGGATCGTCAGGGGATAAACAACATTCTGGCCAGGATGCAGCTACCCAAAATGGACGAAGATATTGAGTTCATTGAAACTTTAGGTTAAGGTCAGCTGTAGACGTGGGTGACATCTAAGTCCACTTTGCCTCAAAAAGTAAACAAAGAGATCGCACAACTGCAAAAATAAACCCTTCCCAAAACCCAAAACCCCTTCTCTCCCCCTCAGCACCTCCTGTCCTCTGTGCCTAAAAGTGAAATGAAAACACACTGAGCTGTAGCTGCAGATAACACAATATTATGGTGGGGTGGGGGTGAGTGTCTGGATTGGGGAGTACAGAAGAATGCTGATATGAGTGAACTCACGTTAATCACAGGTTGATTAAATGAAACAGAAACACAGGTGCCCAAGGTGTTTTTCTTTAATGGCAAACATTCCAGGCAAGGACAATATAATGCTGAACAACAAATAACTACCGTAACTTTTACTCCTTCAGTAGCACCCACCTTCACAACTACTGCTAATCACTTCCCATATGCTTGCATACAGGTACTTGATATGTTCCGAGAAACAAAAGCCTGTTCTTTGTGTGTGTTCATTTTAACTTTTTTTCACCTGTACCACATTGATTTTATTTCTTTGAAAGGTATTGTAGTTCTTTGTATATTATTAAGCTTACCTAGCCCCATTTGAATATTAATGGAACTCTTTGTATGTATGTAATTAATTCACCTAACCTCAGTTGATGATTACTTTTTTTTCTTTTCTTTTTTCTTTTTTTTTTTTTTTTTTTTGTATGCTATTCAGCTCTCCTAATCTCGTGCGCGTGACTGAAACAAGAGGCAAAGCCTTCATGGCTTACGTGTGATTACATGAAACAATGAAACATAAATGATATTTCTGCTCTCCATCAGAAACGAGTGTTTGTCGAACTGAAAGTCATGTGCGTGACAAATACAATAAGAGATAAACCAATGTAATTTCATGTGCTATGAAGCGATGTTCTGCAGCTCAAAATAAATCAAGCTATACTACAATATAAAGGCATGAAAATATAAAGACAAACAATCAGTACAGCTTGAAAAAACTTCGTTTTCGTTTAATCTTTACTGAATCCCCTACATTTCATTCTGATTGATATCATTAATGGTCTTCCAGAGCAGTTGCACAAATTTGTCTCCCTGAATCTGTTTTTGAGACTGAAGTTGGTTTGTGTCTGTGTAAAATTCCCCAACTCGTTATTCAGTGGTATAAAAATTGTGTAGCCAAGTGCTCAGCTGGCTACTAACTGTAGTTCAAACTCACAACACATGCCTTAAAGCGGACAACAGTTTCACTGCAGTGACTGTGAACCAACCATTGACATGAGGAGGTAACTCCTGTGGCATAACACTATTCAGATTCGAATTTGAAACGTAAGAGTCTGCCGGTCACTTTCCGAGGTGCCGCTCTCAAACACACATCAAGCGTGTCACACACACAGTCAGCTGCCTAATACTCTACTGTAAGTACTGCATTTAAAATGTATTGATGATTTGTAAATTGTTTTTTTCAACACAGTACTGTTGTTCATATGAGTATGTTGATAGCATTTAAAGTAGTTACACTTGCTTCAGTTATTGCTTTGACATGTAGTCACAGCTTGGCTATGATTGATCTAGATAATCACCATGTTGTCATATGCTCATAGCAGTATTATATTTAATTCTTTTCAACGTCACAATCAGTGACGTCTCTGCCCACTGATACTGTGATAGTCTGTTTGAGATTATTCTAGCGGATGTCCCTTCCTCTCATGTGTGCACTGACCAGCCTGTACTTAGCTGTGAAATGTATCTAATGAAAAGTTAGTGTTTGTGTGTCCCACATTAGGTGGAGAGATTTAAATGTTGAACTCAGGCTGTGCTTGTTTTATTGTGTTTATGTTTGGCACAACCCGATGACTTGTGTAAGTCATTCATTAGCTGAAGCCACTTGGTTAAGCCATGATAGTTCTTCCAATCATTGTATTGAGTACTAACTGTCTGGTCTCTCAGTTTGCTAGTGTTTAATATCAAAGCCACTGATTCTGTTATGTTTTCTATTATTCATGTATCATTTCACATGCTATACGTTGTACTGCTACAGTGTTACACTGATTCTCAGCACTACCAATCACACAGTTACAGTATGCTTAATAATGTGTGTGTGTGTGTGTGTGTGTGTGTGTGTGTGTGTGTGTGTGTGTGTGTGTGTGTAGTATTCTGTTGTGGTGATTACAAGGTAGTGTTGGATTAATATCGTTTCGTGGTTAAAACTATTGGATATGTATCACAGTCTGTTGATTGTAATTTAGCTATCATGCTCTCTCCTATATGGCTTACTACAGTATAGTGCTACATGATAAACTGATTCATTTGAGTCACTTTGACACAGCATGAGCTTTACTTAAATCTACACTGACTGTACTTTTACTAAATCAGCTTAGCTTTAACCACTTTAACTACACTGTTTAAAAGTCTTAGAAATGCCATTTGCTGTCAGTGTTTGGTCTTCACACCTGCATCATTTATGTTATGTTGTTGCTTATCCCAAACCATGTGACAGTGTTTCCATTGTAATGCACATGTGCTTACTATCCACTTGCATTACTGACATGTACTTATGACCTTTGTTAGTTATGTCTTTCAGGCATTGTCTTATTTCTTCTTCTCCTCCTCTTCTTTACTTCTCATAATATTGTAATAAAACAATAAGAAAAGGCCTTTTGTGACTGGCCTGCTATATGTCCTTGGCCAGTGCATGGATCTTTCCTCTTCTTTAATTCAGTACATCAGTAATTCTTTTGTACCATCCCCTTTTAATATATACACTACTCGGGTTCAAACATACAGCTACAAAAGAATCTTGTTTGTGTAATGGCAACATGGAAGCATTATGTTTACATATCTAACTTATTCTCTCATTTTGATACACAGTCTTACATGATCTATTATTTTCATATCTGTTATGGACTCTGACAGTGCCATTCCATTCTTGAATGAATTTATCAACAAATCACTGTTTGAATATACCAAGAACGCTTTTACA
Organism: Babylonia areolata; assembly: GCF_041734735.1. NCBI lineage: Eukaryota > Metazoa > Mollusca > Gastropoda > Neogastropoda > Buccinidae > Babylonia > Babylonia areolata. The sequence continues at coordinate 54,209,400 of NC_134880.1, read as the reverse complement.
TTTCCTACACCTTGTTGCAACGAAACAATACTAAAACTAGTTGAATGCTTTTTTTTCGTCTTTCATACCCAACAGCATTTGATATGCTTGATGTGGTAATCTTTCAATTTCTACTTGTAGCAATATAAACCAAAATCATGAAACATGTATAGGAACTGACAAATAAGGGATATCACCAGCCGCCGTGGCGAAGTGGTTAGCGTCGCGGACTGACGGCTGGGAGGACACGGGTTTGAATCCCAGCGGAGGTGGGTTTTTCGGCCCATGGCCGGCTCCTACCCAGAGTTAAGTGTGCTGTGGGCTTAAATGGGGAGACTGGAACCACACAGTCGAGTGTCATCCACTTCAAGGATGCGTCTTTGGGTGTGTTGCTCTAATTACCTGACCAACACTGCAAGTGTCTGTATCTCTCGGGCCTGGTTAACGCCGGGATATCATTATGACAGGAAGCGTAGAGTACAGCCTTGTCACGTAGTCCCAAACCAAAATGGACCTCCATAGCAACATCGTCATCATCATCGTCATCCTCCTCCTTCATCGTCATCAATATAAACAAAATAGTCTCAAAGTGTGGCCTTTCATGCCCTGCTCTCATGGTGACCTCAGTTTCGATACCCCTCCACTTCCGTGCTTGGGGTGAGTCCTGTCAATGTCGTCAGTGTCGGCAGATTCATGGGGGGGGGGCTGTTGTTTGAGGGACGTGGTGGCGGTCTCCACTCTGGGAGAGACGCTCACTCAGTCTGGCTCCGCGACTAAGCCATTATTGTCGTTAGTAGGGGGCTTAGTAGGTGGTGTCCTAAGTACGTTAAAACAGAACAGGCACCACTGAACACCACCGAAGTGACTCAGCAGCAGTGCAGGGTCTCCTCTGGTGTGTGGCCTCCAGGCGACCTAACATCGATAGTTCCCTGTGGACTGCCGACGCTGGAACTGCGACGGACGAACCCGGGTGTGGCCGTGTATGGGGGAATCTAAATGAGCGGCTTGGGAGTAATGCCACTGAAACGGCGCAGATTATGGGGCAGCAAAAAAAAAAAGAAAAGAAAAAAAAAGGGATATCTGCCGAAATCTCTGTGTACCATTTTGCTAGGCGTTTTGGCTGGAACACCCAGTAATATTTTACATGCTAACAGGTGCATTTTTTTTCTAAATGTTCCAATCTGTCTAATACCCATATCTCGATTGAGTATAATGATATTAGTTGAATCTAGGAGTACAAAATTCTAAAGGAAGTATTTGCGGGCATTTCCTCTTATTTTTGGAAGACACTGTTAAATTGTGTAGCCGGTTTCTTTCCCTTCATTGCTAAATGTAATGTACTTTTCTTCATTCGCCATGGTTGTAAAGTTAAACCCCTAGTAACATTAATCATCTACCAAGTTCCATTCCCCCCAAGTATCCTCCCTCTCCGAATACTATAACCTTGGTTTTGTCAGTGTTCACATTTAGTTTCATACCAATACTGCAATCTGTTTAAACATTAAACTGATCCTGAAGGCCAAGATAAATAACTCCATGACATCTGAGAGTAACTGTACCCCCTGTTTCCCTTCGTTAACTGGTTTATAAAAACTGAGGCGTTAGGCTCAACACACATCCTTGTCTCATTCCCAAAGAAGTATCAAACATCTACATAAGTTCGTAGTTAACCCGAATACATGACAACACTGAAGTATACATAGATTTTAGTGATGCAAAACACTCAACTTTAACGCCTTGATTTTCCGTACAATGCAATAGTTTATCATGTCTAATAAAATCAGATGCCTTTTTTTTAATCTAAAAAAACAAAGCGTTCTCCTTTTTACGCTTCCAAATTCTCCCCACCTGCAATATTCTTCTTTTTCTCCCCCCCCTCTTCCCCCACATTCTTCTTCTTCTGCTGCTGCTGCTGCTCTTTCTCCTCCTCCTCCTTCTCCATCTCTTCCACTTCCTCTTCCTCCTTCTTCTTCTAGTCTTTTGTTTTCTTCCTTTACTGCATCGACAACTTCACCACACTGCGACCTGCATGTTTCAGTTACTACTTCGTGTTCATGAATATCACATATATTTGTCAACCCATTGACCCTGTTCTTAGCCCAGCCTTTGGGTCTCCTCTGTGCAGAGATAAGTATCTAGGTTAGTCGGGTGAGTTGTAGTACATTTCACAGCAAGACTACTTGAAAGACTGAAAGATTTTATTTTCAACATCGGACTCCAAGCTTCGAGCAACAGAGCAGTAATCGACAGAGATATCAACTAGATCGTCAGGCTGATAGGTCGTCAGTCCCCAATTATTGTCAGTGACTTTGAAAGGAAACTTACAGCGGCGAACCAGTGGGTATCGCTCGTCACTGTAGTTTCCAGATTTGACTCATTTCTTCACTAAAGGTCAGTTCTTAATTTGCAATACTTAATATTTGTTTCTCATTTCATGTTCCCATGCACATTGTGTATTGAAACTCACTGTGTTTTTGTCCCCAGTATTGTGTTGTATGTTAATCTTTTTGTCACAACAGATTTCTCTGTGTGAAATTCGGGCTGCTCTCCCCAGGGAAAGTACGTCGCTACACGGAGAGTGCCAACCTTTTTTTTTCTTTTTTTTTCTTTCTTTCTTTCTTTCTTTCTTTTTTTCTGCAATTTTATTGTTTTTCTATCAAAGTGGATTTTTCTATAGAATTTTTCTAGGCGTCCGCTTAGGAAGCGAGAGAATCTGAGCACGCTGGTTCGAATCACAGCTCAGCCGCCGATATTTTCTCCCCGTCCACTAGACCTTGAATGGTGGTCTGGACGCTAGTCATTCGGATGAGACGATAAACCGAGGTCCCGTGTGCACTATGCACTTAGCGCACGTAAAAGAACCCACGGCAACAAAAGGGTTGTTCCTGGCAAAATTGTGTAGAAAAATCCACATCAATAGGAAAAACAAATAAAACTGCACGCAGGAAAAAATACAAAAAAATGGGTGGCGCTGTAGTGTAGCGACGCACTCTCCCTGGGGAGAGCATCCCGAATTTCACACAGAGAAATCTGTTGTGATAACAAGAAAAATACAATACAATACAATAAGTGCATGCTGCAGATGAGACATCGGTTTATCATCTCATCCGAATGACTAGCATCCAGACCAGCACTCAGCGTCCAGTAGAGGGGAAGAAAATATGGCTGGGCGGGGATCGAACCAGTGCGCTCAGATTCTCTCGCTTTCTAGGCAAGCGCTTCCTCTAGGCCACCACAAGATGTATTTATGTCTTTATCATAATCATAATATGATAGTAAATACATTTTCTACTGTATCTTTTATCGTTTGTCAATCATATATTCCAGCGCAAATACGCTGAAGAGGTGAAGGCACTATCAGGCCAGCACATAATTATGTTGTCCATAGACATCAGCAACATTAATGTTTATCCTTAACCTTGCAGTTGCTGATGCTAGGATCGAACCCAGAACCGATCAGACTGACACTCCAACAAAAATGCAGGAGAAGAGTGGAAAAGCAAGGAAAACAGACAGGACTTTGTATTGTTTTGTATTGTCGCAATACATTGCTGCACGTGAAATCCCTGCTTCTTTCCCAGTGAAGAGTGTACCACCAAAGAGCAGCGTCACATTTTTTCCCCCTTTATTTTCTGTGGCATGTATCTTTCTCGATGACAGCTTGTCGTCGTTATTGTTTCTACACACACAAAAACCATGCCAGAGCCAAAGCTCTGTTGCCTTTGAGGGGGAGGGGGTTACTGCACGAAAGCGATGTGCAAGCTACACACAGGTCCCGGGTTTTCTAATTTCATTAAACGATTAGCACCCAGACACCACCATCTCAAAAGGTATAGTGGGGGGTGGGGGGGGGGACCTTGTCCCGATACCAAGTGGGGCAGTGTATGCAATGTCACCCAGGTCTTCACTGGTTATGCGAAACCTCACCGCTGTCTTTTGTTGTCACGTCCTTTGGCCATCCTAACCAAGTGACAGTGTTTTTAGGTGTTCGTTTGTTCTTTATTATAAGGTCTTTTCAATTGTGTTAGATGAGGAGAGGAGAACAATTGCTGTGAAGGAAAAACAAATCATTGTTTGCGCACGAGAGCATGCAAAACTGAGTGTGTTTGATTTCCTATTTCAGGTGTGTGTGTGTGTGTGTGTGTGTGTATGTGTGTGTGTGTGTGTATGTCAATGTTGTTGGTCAATCTTACGTCTGCTCACAAAATTGTCTTTAGACAGTTCATGTGTTTGCATAAGTGCATTCATGCGTTCGTTCGTATCAGCGCATTCGTATATACGCGCGCACGCGGACACGTGTGTGTGCGTGTGTGAGTGTGTCGGTAGGTTGGTTAATAAAAGAAGGCAACTTATTGCAGTATTCTCCATGATATCTTCAGAATTCCGTTTCTTCTTTTCAGAGGATTTCGTTTGACAGAACGTCCAGCTTCACTTGCAAGATTCTGCCCAAGGACAGAGGCGACAGGATGGGTGTGTCCTACATCTTGAACTGGTGCAGGCGTACTCTTCTCTCTGTCGGCTGTTCTGCTGTTCATTGGCTTCAGGGCTGTCTGTTTGTCCTGCTTCAGAGGCTGATCTTCAGAGACCCCAGGAAGCGCCTTGATGAGCTCCACAACAGGGAGAGCTGTGTCGTCAGCGGCAGTGTTGTGTGGAGGTGGAAAAGTGACCTGACTGAACCAACTTCTGCTGAAGATTTTCTGGTGTATAGTCAGCGAAAGCTGTCCTCGCTAGATGTTCTGTTGAAACCTGATGTGTCGCTGTACTGCGTGATGCCTGACTGCGTATTGTTCGTGCGTACATCTCCAGGAGTCAACTGCTACAGATCAGAAACTTCGCCCTTCTTCTATATGGCCCAGTTTTTCCACGCTGAGGAGGTTTACGTGACGTCTCATCATTGGTTCCACGTTCTGGCGGCGGAAATTGCCGAAGATTGCCGAGTTCCAGTCACATGGTTGTCCAGTACAGGCCGATGTGGATCAACAATGCTGTGTCAAGTGATGGAAGGTGTTCCTGGTGTGGTTTGTGTGGCCGAGCCAGACGCCATCTTGAACATAGTCATGATGGCAAATGTGTATTGGAAAACACTGCTGCAGAGCACTATTTACACACTGGTTTACCATGCCACAGCACACAGAGGCTGTTCTCTATCTGCTACAGAACATGTCTTCATCAAAACGCGATCAATTTGCTCCATGTTGATAAGAGACATCCACAAAGTATGTCCTAAAATTCGACACGTGTTCATGTTCAGACGTCTACCACAACAGATCAGGTCATTCAAACAGCTGTTGTCACGAGGGAAGTTGTCATGGCTGACTCTGGCCAGTTCTGACATTGTTGCTTTGGAAGCAGCTTTGGAAGATCTGGTTCCGGACTTAACAAACGTTGAGATTTTCGCATCGATGACCTGCTCACAAATAAGAATGGTCCAACGTTTGCAGGCCGAGAGATTTCCTATTCCCGTGTTGCGGTACGAGGACGTTGTTGCAGATCCTATTCGAGTGGTTGGCGCTCTGTTTGATTTTATCCACATCTCCAGAGATCATCTGGACTCTGCCTTGAAGTCCATGGGCAAGAGGTCCCAGAGCAGCGTGCCAGGGTTTGAGGACAACACAGCATCATCCACATGTCATCTCACGGCACGGGAACGTCAGGGGATAAACAACATTCTGGCCAGGATGCAGCTACCCAAAATGGACGAAGATATTGAGTTCATTGAAACTTTAGGTTAAGGTCAGCTGTAGACGTGGGTGACATCTAAGTCCACCTTGCCCCCAAAAGTAAAGAGATAGCACAAGTACAAAAATAAACCCTACCCAAAACCCAAAACCCCTTCTCTCCCCCATGGCACCTCCTGTCCTCTGTGCTGCAGATATCAGAATATTATGGTGGGGTGGGGGTGAGTGTCTGGATTGGGGAGGGTAGAAGAATGTTATGTGTGAACTCACTTTCATCCCACGTTGCTTTAATGAAACAGAAACAATGGTGCCCAAGATGTTTGTCTCTGATGGCAAACATTTTAGACAATGTGAATAAAATGCTGAGCAGGAAATAAGTACCGCAACTTTCACTCTTACAGCAGCACACACCTTCACAACACTGCTGCTGAACACTTCCTATATGCTTGTACACGGGTTCTTAGTGCTTTGTTCTTTTTTGTGCTTTTATCCACTTGTACGACCACTTGTACGACAACTGTTTTCTTTCTATGAAAGTTACAGCAATTTGTTGTATAATATTTAACTCTCCCAGCCTCCTTTGAGAGACATTGAAATCTTTGTGTACTATTTAACTCAGGTAGCCTCATCTGAAAGTTACTGTTAATCTTTGTGTATCATTTGACTGCCATAGCCTGATTTGAAAGTTATTAATACTAAATATAACTGGATTCAACTAATCGGAGAGGTTATATTGGAATGTGTACGCTGAAAATAATGCTGGACTTCCCATGTTTTCGTTGATTTCGGTAGTTCATGTACAAATGTTCCAAGCAGGAGAACAGAGCGGGGCCATTGATGTTGATATAACTATGGACTCAGCTGATCAGAAAGGCGGTAACTCTTAAAGAAGTCGGTGCAGCTGAAGCCAGGCTCATCACCGTGGTGAAACGAAAGCGTTCTGTGCGCAAGGCCCGAGCAACATCCACTGCCACGACAGCACCCACTCACTTGTGTCCCACATGTGGGCGAGCCCTCAGGACCCAGATTGGCCTCATCAGTCACCTCCGGACCCACAGCCACCGATCTTCTATCTGATCTTTAAATCCATGGTCATCTTCGAATCCGAAGGATGAACATCATCATGTGTGTGCTTTGGATGATGCTGGAGTTTCCTATGTTTTCGTTGGTTGGTCTGATTCTTCAGGCATTGTATCGAAATGCAGAGTTTGTATAACTTCACATCAGCAAGCATTGTTTTCATTAATTGTTAAAAAATATATTTTTAGATTATGCAGACTCCAAACGTCTGTCACAGGCACACTTGCACTATGGAAGCTTGAAAAATGCTTTTGAAAAGTCGATATATTCCAGCCATTTATAATCGGTGGTCCATACACAGAAGTTGTGTATGCCACAGTCGTATGCCACAGCACCGCGGATAGTATGATAATTGCTATTTAACAGCTACATTGTAACCATTGTTTCGGAGAGAGACGGGGTGGGGGAGGAAGTGGGGGAGGATGGAAGTGAAGCTCAGACAGACAGAAACTTAGACATGCAGATAGACAGACAGAGAGACTGAGACAAAGGCTACGGAGACATCCAGCCACCCACCCCACCCAGACAGACAAACAGGCATACCAGACAAAAGAGCTTTATTTGTAACGGAAATGACATTTAGGACGGCTGATGAGAGACAGAGACTGAGAGACAAAGACAGAGACAGAAAAAGACAGAAAGGCAGAGGCACAGAAATAGAGAGACAGCGACAGTTTTTGAAAATCTTTTTATCAGTGTTTGAGGAGCACTTCATGTTCTGTAATATATACCTGTCACCCCCGGCCGATTCGTCTCTCTCTCTGTATGTCTCTCTCCTGCCCCTCGCCCACTCCAGCGCTCTCCAGTCTTCTCACCCCCTTTCACCTCTCCCTTCTCTTCAAGTGTTGGTGTGTTTCGTGGGTATGTGCTGTCAGCCAGCTTGTTGTTTCGTATTATCTTTTTTTCCCCTTTTCTTCTTCACAGTGTGACCCCATTTAGCACAGATCGTTCTGCCTTTACCTGAATAAAGTTCGCCGGGTTTTTTGTTGGTTTTTTTTTCTATCGTTATTGTTGGCGTTATCTCTGCCCCGTTTCTCTGTCCCTCCCACCTTTCACTCTCTGTCTGTCTGTCTGTCTGTCTGTCTGTCTGTCTGTCTCTCTCTCTCTCTCTCTCTCTCTCTCTCTCTCTCTCTATCTATCTATCTATCTATCTATCTATATGCCAACCTGTGTTATCTTCAGTTTAACGTCTATTCACTGTAAGTGTTTTTAGACGAAAGGAGTCAAGTAGTGGATAAAGGAAAGGGAGTGCATGTGAATATTAGTGTAAAAAAGTGTTCATGTTATGTATCAGAGGGAAGGCAGATTAGTATAAGAAAAAGTCTAAAGAGATTGTGGTGTGTATTGAGTGAGATGTCATGGTGGGGGGCGGGGGGGGGGGAGAAAGAATATGTATATTCATATCAACAAGTATTAACCTACAACAATGTAAATATAACTAACAACATTAATTAATTGTAATACATCAAAGCAGGATACCAACTGGACTGGAGTTTAAAATTTCGAAAACATTCTAAGCAATGAATAATTATTCAAAATCTTTTCAGTGGCTAATGAAATATTGGAAGAAAAGTCATCAATTACATCTTTTGGAATTAACTGTCTTATGCTCGGACAATGAACGAGTAGATGGCCTACAGTTATCTGCTGATCGCATATACATTTTATATTTTTAGAAAATTTTGTACGAAAAGCATTTAAACGAATTCTATACATTAGACTTGTAATTTGTCTTGAAAATGCTGCTGGTGTCGAATTTAGAAAATGTTTGGGATTAGCTGCATTCTTTGTGTTTACACAACAGTGGTAATATTGATTATTTGAATCTATAAGTAATTTCTGATATCGATTTCTAGATACATTTTCTATACAACTAATGCATTCATGCAGATCTAACTGGATGTCAAGTTGTACTGCGCCTTCGAAATTACGTGCTGCTCTTCTAGCTGCTTGGTCTACCACTCATTTGAAGATATTCCACAGTGCGAAGGTACCTAACAGAAAGTTATTTTAATGGCCTGTTTTGTCAGCTGGTGAATAATGTTTTATTTCCATTGTCATCTCAATTCGCTTCTTTGAATTTGAAGATTCTATAGCTTGTATTACTGACTTTGAGTCTACACATAATAAAATTTCACTTACAGTTTTCGGAATGTATGAAATATAATTTAAGGCCATAAGTATGGCTATAAGTTCAGCTGTGAAAATGGAATATTGTCTACCAATATAGTATATTTTTTTCTATTCTAAATGAAGGAATTACAAAAGCCGCTCCTGAATTACCATCTTCAAGAACAGATCCGTCTGTGTATATTTTTAGACGATTTGAATATTGATTTTCTATATGGGACAGCACTTCAGGTTTTAACAAAAATGGTGACTGGTTCTCGGGTAAATCTGTATAATCCATGTCAAAGGTAGCTTTACACTGCTCCCATTCAGGGACTGGTGAAAAAGTGGGTATTTTGGCAATTTGCTTGTCTTTTGATTCCGTAGCACTAATGATGTCTGATGCAAATGTATTAATGGATGTCATAGACTGTATCGTCTTATCTCTTTTAGCAAAATCTTTTTGTGAACTCAAATTAGCTTCTTCTTTTGAAAAGGTTTCATATGCGAAAGATTTGATAACGAATTTCGCGGCTGAAGCTTTCCTTTGTTCATCAAGAGATAAAACACCTGCTTCTCTGTAAGTCTCTAAATTTGGTGTAAGAATGGGCACATCTAGAGCGAGTTTATAAGCCTTACAATCAAGATAGATTTATACAAGTAAGAATAGGAAACACCTACTCAAACCCCAGACATTTACACATGGGGTTACCACAAGGATCAGTAATTTCGCCGATTTTATTCAATATATTATTAGCCAACCTGTGTGTGTGTGCGTGTGTGTGCGTGTGCGTGTGTGTGTGTGTGTGTGAGTGTGTGTGTGTCACTATGTGTGTGTGTGCCTGGTGGTGGTGGTTTTTTTGTTTGTTTGTTTGTTTTTTGTTTTTGTTTTTTTTACAAATTCTATCCAGTTTTTATACCCTCCTTTCACAATACGAAGTCGTTATTTGAGAATCAAGAGGAAAAAACAAAAACAAACAATCATCAAAGGTGTTCCTCTCCTGGGTGGCTCCCATCATGACGGTAAAAAAAAAATAACAATAATAATAATACAACTAAGAAATATAATGAAATTCAAATTCTAAAAGTAATTATAATAAAAACCTCGCGCGCGCACGCACGCACACACATACACACACACACACGTGCGCGCGCGCGCACGCACGCACGCACACACACATGCAGTTCACAAACACACACACATCACTCGACGGGAAATTACGCATGCGCACGCGCACACATACATACAAACACACACGCTCACAAGTAAACACGCACGCACCTACACACACCTGTAACGTCGATCCCACGAAATGAGCTCATGTTTCCATAATTTATCACAGGGAAGAATCACAAGCTAACTGCAGCTGCTGGGGGAAAGACACAGTTATGTCCCTTCAGTCAAGTTCACCTTTGGAGAAGACCGAGTTATATCCCTTCAGGCATTTTCGCAGCTTGTCACACAGTTGTTTGAACTTCTGTAACTTGAAACACGTGTTTTGATAACATGCTGATTATTTTGCAAATAGTCTAAAAAGCATAATGGTTGTCGTTTTTGTTGTGTTTTTTTTTAATCAGCATAAAATGAAAGGGAAATCGTGAAGATGAATC
>NC_134880.1:54181443-54186443 GCF_041734735.1 Babylonia areolata | reverse complement strand
ATTGCGCCCGTCGACAAAGCAAAATGCAGCATGTGATTCAAAAACACATTTCAACGGAGCTGGCCTCACTATGTACCGTTCAGCAAAGGTCATCAACCCTTCTAAGGGTTGAAATTAATTGTCATTAAAATGCTGCCCATGTCATCAGCTGTCTATAGGAAGTATTCGATATCCCCTTCAACACCACTGTCCCAACCAGGGACTCCCAATTGCTGCTTGAAAAGTATGATAAAATCTGCGGTAAGATAGGTAGTCAGTCTCACAAACATCGGTAGACAGAATGCAACTGAATAACATTTCATTGTCAGAAAACGTGAGAGGGTTATCACTGGACACAAATTGTAAGTTGTCAAGGAAATAATAATATGCATATGTCTAGCGAGATGTCGAATCTGGTCATCAGCAAAGGGAGAGAGAGAAAGGGAGAAAGAGAGAGACAGGAAGAGACAGACAGACAGACAGACTGACAAACAGTGAGACAAAGGGAGAGAAAAAAAGAGAAAGGGAGAGAGACAGAGAGGGACACACAGACAGACAGAGAGACAGAGGCAAGGACACGGACACAGACATCGGCGTCTGAGAGACAGGGACAGATAGAGAGAAAGGGACAGAGACAGGGAGAGACAGAGACAGCCAGAGAGGGAGAGACTGAGGAAGAGAGACAGAGACAGACAGACTGTGTGACGTGAACCAGTCAGGATCCTTTGAATGTATAGAGCGCCTGAGACAGACAGACAGACAGACAGAGAGATAGACAGAGAGGAAGACAGAGAGATAGAGAGGAAGAGACCAAGGAAGAGAGAGACAGAGACAGACAGACAGTGTGTGACGTGAACCAGTCAGGATCCTTTGAATGTATAGAGCACCTGAGACAGACAGACAGACAGAGAGATAGACAGAGAGGAAGACAGAGAGATAGAGAGGAAGAGACCAAGGAAGAGAGAGACAGACAGACAGTGTGTGACGTGAACCAGTAAGGACCTTCTTCAACGTGGACACAGGCACATGCTGCGGGTGTTGGTACCTGTTGGAACTTTGTTTCTGTCTGACGGGCGGGGAAGAGAAAGGCAGGGGTTGAGCGCTTTCCTCTGACTGATGAGATCACTGTTAACGGCCGTCAGCGGGCAGCTGAATGTCTCTGTGGTAAACAAAGAAAATTGTCGGGTAGTTATGGGGAAATGAGCTGGCGTTGTTGTTGTGGTGTGTGTGTGTGTGTGTGTGTGTGTGTGTGTGTGTGTCTGTCTGTCTGTCTGTCTGTATGTGTGTTTTCCTCTGTCAACGATGGAACAAGTTTAACTCACTCAGTACGGCCAGTCCTCTCTTCCCCTCTACACAGACCCCTCGGATGTCCAGTGGGTGTCTGAATGACCCAACCTTTAGCTTCCGTCGTCAGAACTGTGGTATTCTTTGTCAGCATTCACGTCTTCAGTATAAAAGCCTTCCGCTTGCAATATTTTGATGATGGTAATTGGGGTGAAACGCTGTTAACGTCGTCTCTTTCGCCGTTCGTATGGAGAAAGTTAAGCCATGCGTTTGTGTGTGTGTGTGTGTGTGTGTGTGTGTGTGTGCGTCTGTGTGTGTCTGTGTCTGTGTCTGTATGTCTGTCTGTCTGTGTGTATGTCTGTCTGTCTGTCTTTGTATATATGTATGTATGTATGTATGTTATGTATGTATGTATGTAGGTATGTTATCATTTCTTCTGCCAGTCCATCAAATCATCTGTCTTTCTTCCTTGTATCTACCAGCCTCAATCACGTCTATCTACATATTTCACTTTTTATTTTTCTACCCATGTCTCTGTCTATCTGTTTGTATGTTACACTTCCTTAATCTCCCCCATTTTTAACACCATCTTTCTCCATCACACCACCAATCTGATCTAAAGAGATCAAACAGCGGACTTTTCTCATCATCAGGCAAATCTGTTTCTACCATTCAGATTCACTCGGATTGCCTGTCTATCTCTTTGTATGTCTGTCTATCTGTGATAACATTATTGTGTTCTTTAAACCGGGTTAACACGCTGTTCCTTGTGTCAGGTTTTAATCATGGTTGTAGATAGCAGCGTCTAGCTTCTGCCCAAGGAGGGTGCCATGTAGTCAGTAGGCAATAAACTACGTGAGTTTCTTCTCGTTGGGGGCTTCTTCTTCCTTTTTCTTCCTCCTCCTCCTCTTCCTCCTCCTCTTCTTCTTCTTCCTCCTCCTCCTCCTCTTCTTCTTCTTCTTCCTCCTCCTCCTCCTCCTCTTTTTCTTCTTCTTCTTCTTGCTCCTCCTCCTCCTCCTCCTCCTTCTTCTTCTTCCTCCTCCTCCTCCTCCTCCTCCTCATCTTCTTCTTCTTCTTCTTCTTCTTCTTCTTCTTCTTCTTCTTCTTCTTCTTCTTCTTCCTCCTCCTCCTCCTCCTCCTCCTCCTCCTCCTCCTCCTCATCTTCTTCTTCTTCCATGCCTCTGTCTCTCCTTCATCATGGCTCTGTTGTTCCTCCTCCTTCTCCCTCTTGTTCTTCTTCTTTGCCTTCTTTTTCCCTTCCTCTTGATTTCATTACCTCCTCCTCTTCCTCCTCCTCCTTCTCTTTCCTGCCATCATTTTCATTCACCTCAAAATGTACCTCCTCCTCCTCCTCTTCCTCCTCCTTCTCTTTCCTGCCATCATTTTCATTTACCTCCTCCTCCTCCTCCTCCTCCTCCTTCTCTTTCCTGCCATCATTTTCATTCCCCTCAAAATTTACCTCCTCCTCCTCCTCCTCCTCCTTCTTCTTCTTCTTCTTCTATACATGTTTGGGTGATGCATTCCAAGATTATCGTATTACTGACTCTTGTGTTCCTTTGGCAAGAAATAGCACGTGCTTTTCAGACCTGCAGCCAGCAGCCATCTTGTCAACATAAATGGTCGCTAACAGAAACATGCAAGAGCTTTCATTCGGTAGTAAACAAGAAATTATGTTGCTGGCAAGATCAACCTTTTTCAGCACGAGGATGGTTGGGGGAAGATGCAGGTGTTGAAGGAGGAGCTTTGGGGAGCTGGGAAGGAGCTGAGGAAAGTGTTTGTGGGTGGCGTGGGGAAGGGTCATAACCTCTTGCGTCGTTGGGACGAGTTTGTCTGAAATTGTGCACGTGTTGTCTTATGGGTTTTTTTGTGACACTTTGCACAGTTAAGAGCTTCAAGATTTAGCTTGCCTCTGCCCTGACAACCTGTAATGTAAACATCCTGTAAAAATCCTCAGATAAATGTTGAAGACGTGAAATCAGGTTGTAGGAGGGATTCAGAAAGAGTGACTTGGGGATAATGCAGCTGCAATTGTACAGAAGACGGAAAAGCACGCCTCCCCCCCCCCCCCCCCCCCCCCCCTTCAGCCCCTCTTCCCCCCGCCACGCCCCCCCCCCCTCTCCCCCTGCCCCCCCCACCCCCACCCCCCCGGCCCCCCCGTCAAGAAAAAAGTTAAACGATAAACTTTCTTCACAACTCCTGTCTTCACTGTACATGAAGGAGGAGGAAGAAGAAGAAGAAGGAGTAGGAGCAAGTAGAAGAAGAGGAGGAGGAGGAGGAAGAAGAAGAAGAGGAGGAGGAAGAGGAAGAAGAGGAGGAGGAGGAAGAAGAAGAAGATGAGGAGGAGGAGGAAGAAGAAGAAAAAGAAGAAGAAGAAGAAGCCCCCAACATGATATTTGTTCAGCTCTTAACTGCCGAGAGGCGGTATGTGAGAGCTATATAAAGAGATGTGGTTAGCACTCAAACAAATTACGTAACTGAATTGCCTTCAGACAAATTTGTTGTTGTGAAACGACGGAAGTGAGGATGTGAAAGATTGGTCTGGGAGCAATCTAAGAAGAGGAACTGGGGAGTTTAGGAATGGAGGAGAGGGGGGGGGGGGCAGTGACTGAGTGGTGAGAAACTGAAGCGTGAGTGTCTGGCATCACTGAAGACACGTGTGTGTGTTTGAATTCCCCCTATCTTTGTCCTCCATGTTCTCTCATCACTCGTCGTGATTCAGGAAGGAAAGAACACAAGGCTAAAGATCAATTGATCTGACTCAAGACCTTGCTGTGCAGTTCACAGTAAACAGCTTTGGTGTGTTTTCGGTGTCTTTTCTTTGGTTTACATGTGGCTGATGTTGGTTAGTGAGTGGTTGGTGCTGGTCTGTATGTGGCGAGTGCTTGTTTGTATGTGGTTGATGTTGGTTAGTGAGTGGTTGGTGCTGGTCTGTATGTGGCGAGTGCTTGTTTGTATGTGGTTGGTGTTGTAATATATTTCCAAGTACATCTTTTCAATGCAGGTTACAAAGTTAAAGGTGAGTGTTTTGTTGCCTGACAAAGAAAAGATATGCACCAGTCTCTCATGCACTGCCTGTTCCAGTTATTCTCGTCAGCTGCCAGGTGTTAAACAGCTGGGCTGGGATATGGTATGGTGGCCGCTCTGTGTCAAACTTGCGATTTGATAAAAGTGGTACATTTTCTACATCTAATTTTACACTTCTTCAGAAACTATTGTCATCATATCCAGGTATGCTTACCAACCACTGTTTGTTCTATCATATCTGTGTTAATATTTTTGCATTCTTTTTAGCTTTACCTCATTCTCTGCACAGAGTATACTAGATCAGATGTTTGCAGAGCAGATATCTGTAAGGAATTAGATTCATTTCTTTTCACATTGTTAAAGTCTTGTCAGGGGGTGATGGAGGGGAGGATGGTCCGTTGTGGAAAAAAAACGTGCACCCCAACACGTTCCTGTAACTGTCATAGTAAAAAAAATATATATATCACCTATTCTCTCTCTCTCTCTCTCTCTCTCTCTCTCTCTCTCTCTCTCTCTCTCTCTCTCTCTCATGCTCTCTCTCTCTCTCACACACACACACACACACACACACGCGCGCACACGCACACACACACACACACACTTTCGTTCTTTCTTTTTTTCTGTTTTCTTTCTCTTTCATGTTTTTTCTCATTCTTATTTCCTGAATTGTTCTTATTTTCGCTCTTTTTTATTGGTTTTTTTTTTTTTTTTTT
>NC_134880.1:54166443-54171443 GCF_041734735.1 Babylonia areolata | reverse complement strand
AGATAGAAGGGGAGGGGGGGAGAGTTGAGGGAGGAGGGAGAAGATAGAAGAGGAGGGAGGGGAGAGTTGAGGGAGAAGATAGAAGGGGAGGGGGGGAGAGTTGAGGGAGAAGATAGATGGGGAGGGAGGGGAGAGGTGAGGGAGGGGGGAGAAGATAGAAGAGGAGGGGGGAGAGTTGAGGGAGAAGATAGAAGGGGAGGGAGGGGAGAGTTGAGGGAGAAGATAGAAGGGGAGGGAGGGGAGAGTTGAGGGAGAAGATAGAAGGGGAGGGAGGGGAGAGTTGAGGGAGAAGATAGAAGGGGAGGGAGGGGAGAGTTGAGGGAGAAGATAGAAGGGGAGGGAGGGGAGAGTTGAGGGAGAAGAGGGGAGGAAGGGGAGGGGGGGAGAGTTGAGGGAGAAGATAGAAGGGGAGGGAGGGGAGAGTTGAGGGAGAAGATAGAAGGGGAGGGAGGGGAGAGTTGAGGGAGAAGAGGGGAGGAAGGGGAGGGGGGGGAGAGTTGAGGGAGAAGATAGAAGGGGAGGGAGGGGAGAGTTGAGGGAGAAGATAGAAGGGGAGGGAGGGGAGAGTTGAGGGAGAAGATAGAAGGGGAGGGGGGGGAGTTGAGGGAGAAGATAGAAGGGGAGGGGGGGGAGTTGAGGGAGAAGATAGAAGGGGAGGGAGGGGAGAGTTGAGGGAGAAGATAGAAGGGGAGGGGGGGAGAGTTGAGGGAGAAGATAGAAGGGGAGGGAGGGAGAGTTGAGGGAGGAGGGAGAAGGGGAGGGGGGGAGAGTTGAGGGAGAAGATAGAAGGGGAGGGAGGGGAGAGTTGAGGGAGAAGATAGAAGGGGAGGGAGGGGAGGGAGGAGGAAGACAACGACCAAGAGAGGGAGAAGAAGAGGAGAGGAGGAGGGACGAAGAAGGAGGAGAGCATGATGATGTAATTGCGATGCTGTCTTCAATCGATTACATGAACAAACAACAAAACCCGTCACCGTAACACTCAGCCACAATTATCTTGAAAGGTCCTCTCTCTCTCTCTCTCTCTCTCTCTCTCTCTCTCTCTCTCTCTCTCTCTCATTATTATAAACTTTACACTGAAACAATACGTCTGTTCTTAGCAGTATGCGTTCCACATATAAAGGCCGTAAAGACCGTCCTGGGAATATGATTGGCGAAACTATTGCGAAACTTTTTCTTTACCATCTGTTTGTGACTTTTTTTTTCTTAGGTTGAAATGCAAGCTTACTTTAAAACGAGAAAAAGTCAGCTTCAGAATGTAACAGAATAATTAGTACAGAATACAGCAGAATAGAAAAGCGTTATTTGTCGTGAAACTTTAAGGTTTATTCGATACGAGGCACACGCATACAAAATAAACATGATTATCCATCCGATTTATATGCCCAAATGTCAGTTTTGTCTGAAGGAACAAGCACGTCTGTGTTCAGTTCTGAGATAAACTGTGGCTCGTTTCCCAACTTCCTAAACAAAAGCATATTCATACAGAAAGAACCCTCTTTATTGTGTAAGATAAGGTATTATTTAGCTCACCTCATGGTAAAAGTATATTGGTGTTATCGACCTTTCTGCTCAGATGCGATTTTGGAAGGTTCAGCCGGTTCCTGGTGGACCAGGTAAAGTTTCTTCAGTTGAATAGGAAATTTGCGCGGTTTTGGGGGGGGTTTTGTTTGTTTGTTTGTTTGTTTTTGGTGGGGGTTTTTTGTTTGTTTTTTTTTGTTTTTGTTGTTGTTGTTGTTTTTTGTTTTGTTTGGTTTGGTTTGTTTTTTGGGTTGTTTTTTTTTTTTTTTTGGGGGGGGGGGGTTGTGGTTTTTTTTTTTGTTTTGTTTTGTTTGTTTGTTTTTGCTTTTGTTTTAATTTTTTCTTTCTTTTTTTAATGTACCTCAATCGACTGTATTGTATTGCATTGTTTTGCGTTGTATTGTCTTGCATTGTATTGTATTGGACTGAATTGCATTACATTGTATTGCACTGCATTGCATCGGGTTGGATTGAATTTGATTGGATTATTTTTCGTCCCAACAGACTTACCCACGTGAAATTCTGGCTGCTTTCCCCGGTGACAGTGCATCGCCACGATGCAGAATCACGTTTCCTTTTCCCTGTTTTCTGTTTTTTATTTGTTTCTTTGTTTCTGTCTTTCTTTGTTTGTTTCTTGCTTTGTTTGGTCGTTTGTTTTCTTATACCAGAGGAGGATTTTTTTTCGGGGGGGGGGGGGAGGTGGGGGCGGTGCGGTGAGTAACAAGCCTTATGTTGTCCCGGGCTTATCTTACATGTGTTGAGTAAATAAATACTGCACACATGGCCTCTGTTGTGTTATCCCATTCGAAAGACCAGCACCCAGATCACCACACTTAGGGTTTGGTGAAGGGGGATGGGGTGGGGAGTAAAATTCCCGGTCTATATATATGGGACACCACAAGGCCACCGTTGAGAGAACGTTTCGCTAGCAAGATGTGTGCGTTCTCACAATCTGTGAATTTCAATTTAACATTCATTTTGGTCCCCAAATTTCAGCTACACGTTTGAGTGTGATGTCTGTGGGTCAGCCCTCTCTCTCTCTCTCTCTCTCTCTCTCTCTCTCTCTCTCTCTCTCTCTCTCTCTCTCTCTCTCTCTTCATACAAACTTTTTCCCATGTATCATTAAGACGGTTTTTTTAGAAGATTCAAGAGATTCAAAGATTCAAAAACTTTATTACTCAAGGATAAAGATTTCAGGCATTGCCTAGTCTTCCAATCTGTCCTTGTGACAACAAAAACAGTAACGATAAGACACAACAATAATAACAATAGTAAATACTACCACTACCACTACTACTACTACTACTACTGATAATTATAATGCTAATCAACGGACCAAAGAAAAAGGAAAAGGAGGGACAGACTGGAGAGAAAAGAGACAGAGAATGAGCTAGACAGAGAGAAATAAGACAGAGTGGGACAGACAGAAAGATGGAAACAAAGAGAGAGAGACGGAGAGTGAGACGGAGGGGAGGGGGGGGAGATAGAGGGCTAGGGGGGAGGGAGAGAGAGGGGGGATGGAGAGAGAGGAGAGAGAGAGAGAATGTTCTGTGGAAGGCAAGCGACCCACACGTGTTTCAAACCAAGTGTCAGTAGACTTTAGAATGTAAAGGGAAAAAAAAGACGAGATGAACAGAACGAACGAATGAATGGGATACCAGGGCGATAATGATGATGATGATGATGTTGATTACAAATACCAACCAAAATGTGACTAGCAAACTACACACACACACATAAGCACAATGCATACATGCACACATATTAACATTCAAACATCCACATGTACATACCAGCCCCCTCTACACACACACACACACACACACACACACACACACACACACACACACACACACACAGGTGAACAAAACGGGGTAGATGCAGAGAAGGTGGAAAAAGAAGAATAACGGGGGTGTAGGGGAGGAAAGAGGATAAAGACCACAATCACAAAAAAGGAGAAAATGATGATAATGATGGTGGTGGTGGTGAGAATGAGGATGATGGTAATGATGATGATGATGATGATGATGACGATGGTGATGGTGGTGGTGGTGAGAATGAGGATGATGGTAATGATGATGATGATGATGATGATGATGATGACGATGGTGATGGTGGTGGTGGTGGAGATGATGATGATGATGATGATGATGATGATGATGATGATGATGATGACGATGGTGATGGTGGTGGTGGTAGTGAGAATGAGGATGATGGTAATGATGATGATGATGATGATGATGACGATGGTGATGGTGGTGGTGGTGGAGATGATGATGATGATGGTGATGATGATGATGACGATGGTGATGGTGGTGGTGGTGGTGGTGTTGGTGGTGGTGGTGGTGGTAGTGAGAATGATGGTAATGATGATGATGATGATGATGATGACGATGGTGATGGTGGTGGTGGTGGAGATGATGATGATGATGATGATGATGATGATGATGATGACGATGGTGATGGTGGTGGTGGTGGAGATGATGATGATGATGATGATAATGATTATGGTGATGGTGATGCGCCAGAACCAAAAGAAGAACAAGAACAAGAAGAAGAAGAAAGAAAGAAAGAAGGAGAGGAGGAAATAAAGATAAAGGAACAAAGTCAGAAACTGAAGAACAGAAACAAAGACAGGAGAAAACAAGACATAGCAAAAGAAACAAAGGAAGAAAAGAAAGTATAAAAAGGACAGAAAAAGGAAAGAAGAAAGAAAGAAAGACCGAAAGAAAGAAAAGAAGACGTGAAAGCTGGCAACAAGTCAAAGAGACATTCCCTTTTCCAAAAGATTATACATAAAAGATATCATGAGAAAAAACGGAAACATAATATTACAAAAGGATGCCCACACGTTAATAGAAATGAATCAGTTTCTTTCTCCATCCATGTTGCAATGTCAACAAAATTCTGGGGATTCTTTCTGTCTCTGTCTCTGTCTGACTCTCTCTCTTTCTTTGTCTCTCTCTGTCTCTCCGTCTCTCTCTCTGTCTCTTTCTCTCTCTCTCTGTCTGTCTCTCTCTCTCTCTCTCTCTCTCTCTCTCTCTCTCTGTCTCTCTATCGATCTATCTGTCTCTCTGTCTGTCTCTCAGATACTAACTGCGTGGTCAGATAGGTTTGGAAAGTTTCTTCTGCAGGCAGTGTTGGAATCTATTGCATGGTACATTGATAGATCGGTGAACGGAGTTACTATGCTACCATTTTTCTTCAAAGAAAATTTTCTTTGTTTTATTTCGTTATTTTCTTTCACCATTTTCATCTCATTTATTATAATGTGGAGTGATGGCCTAGAGGTAACGCGTCCGTCTAGGAAGCGAGAGAATCTGAGCGCGCTGGTTCGAATCACGGCTCAGCCGCCGATATTTTCTCCACCTCCACTAGACCTTGAGTGGTGTTCTGGACGCTAGTCATTCTGATGAGACGATAAACCGAGGTCCTGTGTGCAGCATGCACTTAGCGCACGTAAAAGAACCGACGGCAACAAA
>NC_134880.1:54143943-54146443 GCF_041734735.1 Babylonia areolata | reverse complement strand
AGATTACGTCAACAGAACGCGCGCGCACACACACACACACACACACACACACACACACACACACACGCACGCACGCACACACACAC
Organism: Babylonia areolata; assembly: GCF_041734735.1. Lineage (NCBI taxonomy): Eukaryota > Metazoa > Mollusca > Gastropoda > Neogastropoda > Buccinidae > Babylonia > Babylonia areolata. The sequence goes on along the minus strand of NC_134880.1, from coordinate 54,146,357 downwards.
ACACGCACGCACGCACACACACACACAACCACACACAACCACACACACACACACATACACGCACGCACGCACGCACGTACGCACACACAACCACACACACACACACACATACACACACACACACACGCACGCACGCACGCACGCACACACACACACACACACACACACACACACACACACACACACACACACACACACACACACACACACACACACTGTTTTATGTGAAAATAGATAAGAGCCATTCCCCCATTTACTGTCACACAGTTAATTGTTTCTATTGGTAGCTCTTTGCACACAGTGCCTGCTCCGTGTGTGTGTGTGTGTGTGTGTGTGTGTGTGTGTGTGTGTGTGTGTACTCTGTGTGTGTATGTGTGTGTATGTGTGTGTGTGTACTCTGTGTGTGTGTGCGCGTACGCGTGCGCGCGCGCGAGCTCGCGTGTGTGTGTGTGTGTGTGTGAGTATGTGTGTGTGTGCGCGGTTTTTGGTTTCGTTGCTGTTGTGGTTGTTATTTTTTTCGGAATCTATTAAGTGTTCCTTCCCTCCCATCTGAGTACTTGTAATTCTTTCTGCAATGTACACCATCTATCAGTATTTATGTCTGTCCTTTCCTTTCTCGCCATAACTCCCCCCCCCCCCCCCCAAACCCCTTGCGCACCCCACCCCTCCCAGCCCACAGCCCCACCCCCACCCCCACCCCCACCCACCTGTCTTCCTCAGGGCCAAACCACCCACCGGTTTTCTGAAAGTCTCTGCCAGAACCAGGAGTTCCAAAAAAACGGGCGTTGAGTTTTGTCTGGAATGTTAAACAAGAACTCTCTCTTGTTGTTTCTGGGTCTGTTCTCTCTATGTCTGTCTGTTTTGTCTGTCTATCTGTCTGTCTCTGTGTCTTCCTCTGTGTCTTCCTCTCTCTCTCTCTCTCTCTCTCTCTCTCTCTCTGTCTGTCTGTCTGTCTCTCTCTCTCTCTCTCTCTCTCTCTCTCTCTCTCTCTCTCTCTCTCTCTCTCTCTCTCATCGATAAATTATTTAACAAACATATATACATGCAACAGTCCCAACACTCAGCTTATATCACAGATTGACATACGTTTACATTTGGGTCAACAGCAAAGTGAGAGGTGTTTTAACAATTGTTTCTCCATTGCAACAGACAATCATTTGTGAAGGACTATGACTCAAACTAAGAGGCAAAATTGTACTGGCTCTTAGTGCTGCAGCCTTTGGGGGGGCTAGTTGGCCTTCGGGGAACCATCCCAACGCTGACTGTCCCAAAACCCTCTTGCGCCGAGAGAGTAGGGTCTTAGGCAAAACACTTTCCTCCATAATCAAATCCTAGCACAGATAGTCGGGACAGCAGTAAGCTTCCTCCGCTGCTCTAATGGTCACAGTCGGATACGACTGACTATCAGTATCATACATACATACATACATACATACACAAGTGATGGTGTGACGTCATAACTATGACGTCATTTCTGTTTACCTGTGTATAGCACTGTGTGTGTGTGTGTGTGTGTGTGTGTGTGTGTGTTGTGACAGAGCTACGCATGACGTGTCTGGGACGGGCGCACGTGCACTGGTCGGAGGTGGAGAACGTGGGTCACAGAGGAGGCCGGCAGAGGATAGAGACGGTGGAGTACTCTGACAACGAGGACTACTTCCAGTTCGAGCTGCTCCTCTGGAAAGGACGAGGTGAGAGTGTAGCTGATGATGATGATGATGATGATGATGATGATGATGATAACAATAATAATAATAATAATAGTAATAATGATGATGATGATGATGATAACAATAATAATAACAATAATAATAATAATGATGATGATGATGATAACAATAATAATAGTGATGATGATGGTGGTGGTGGTGGCGGTGGTGGTGGTGGTGGTGGTGGTGGTGCTGCTGCTGCTGCTGATGATGATGATGATAATAATAATATGACAATAACAACAACAACGATAATGATAACAATAGTAGTAGTAATAATAATGATGATGATGATGATAATAATAATAATAATAATAATGATGATGATGCTCATGATGATGATGATAACAATGATAATAATGATGATAATAATAATGGATACTTATATAGCACACTATCCAGAAATCTGCTGTAGGTGCTTTACAAAAACACTTGTGTTTACATAACACATTACAACAGTGTTACATACACGCACACATACACATACATATACACACACAGACACACACAGACACACACAGACACACACACACACACACACACACACACACACACACACACACACACACACACACACATGCACACACAATGCATACATACATTTTAGCATGCATATGTATATAGCAACTACCCTCACATACACATACGCACACATAGGCACGAACAAACACAAAATTACATAAACAGACGCGCGTGCACACGTAC
>NC_134880.1:54121443-54123943 GCF_041734735.1 Babylonia areolata | reverse complement strand
CCCTCTTGTTGGTAGTGATATGGTAAGACACAATGTGATAGGGCTGCTCTTTACCATCTCTTGTTGGTAGTGAGTTGGTAAGACACTCTGTGATAAAGCAGTTCTTTACCCTCTCTTGTTGGTAGTGAAATGGTAAGACACACTGTGATAGAGCTGTTATTTACCATCTCTTGTTGGTAGTGATATGGTAAGACACGTTGTGATAGAGCTGTTCTTTACCATCTCTTGTTGGTAGTGATATGGTAAGACACAATGTGATAGGGCTGTTCTTTACCATCTCTTGTTGGTAGTGATATGGTAAGACACACTGTGACAGAGCTGTTCTTTACCATCTCTTGCTGGTAGTGGGACGGTAAGACACGATATGATAGACCCGTTCTTTACCCTTCCTTGCTGATAATCAGATGGCAAGGAATGCCGTGACAAGACTGTCCTTTACCTGATTTTTTTTTTTTTTCTTAAATAGAGAAGAAGAAAGAAGTTAAAGATGGCCTTAGGCTTCGTCCCACCTTATTAAAAAAAAATTTTGATATCTAACCCGCCCCTCCCCCCCCCCCACCCCCACCCCCCGCCTCACCCCCCACCCCTCACCCTCCCACACCAAATGGCTAACAAAAGCGCTCGTGTGTGTGTATATATATATGTGTGTGTGTGTGTGTGTGTGTGTGTGCACTGTCGTTTCAGTGATGTGTATGTGTTAACTGGCAGAGATGTAGATTTAATTTGTTTTGTTTTTGTTAGGTTGGTTGTTTAAAAAAAAAAGAAAAAAAACACACATCGAATTGTTTGGTAGTGATGGAATGGTGTTATTGTTGTTGTTGTTGTTGTTGTTGCTGTTGTTGTTGGGTGGTTTTGCTCTCGTTGTTTGTCGTTGTCTTATGAGATGGGCGTGCTAAAAACTCAAACATTCTTATTTGGTCATAGAAAAGAAAAAGCTGAAGTTTAATTTATTCTAATTTTTATACACATTTCTTCATTTCTTCTTCTTCTTCTTCTTCTTCTTCTTCTTCTTCTTCTTCTTCTTCTTCTTCTCCTCCTCCTCCTCCTCTTCTCCTTCTCTTCTCTCTCTCTCTCTCTCTCTCTCTCTCTGTCTCAGTCTCTCTCTCTCCCTCTCAGTCTTTCCTTCTCTAGTTCTTTTCTATCTTTTGTTCCTATTTTAGCTACCCAAGACACTACGTGGTATCATCAACATGTCGATAAATGATGCAAGAAAAAAGAAAGATGGCAAGTGTTCCGATGAATCATGAATAATACATGGGTTGTGAATATCACGAACTGTATTTACGCAGTGCCAGCGAAATACGTATTGTGAATGAATATTGTTTTGTGTCCCGTCACATTTACTGTCGGTTGTAGCAGACATTAGCTTATGAGCATTCATTTTGACACTTGAATGTTATCGTTTATTAAGTCGTAATTGATAGTACAGAATACAGGGTATATTTTGGCTGGCTGATTTCTTTGTTAAGCATGATCTTTTGATAACTGAAATGTATGTGAAATATACAAACGTTTGTACAAAGGGTGGTGTTGATAATGTGTAAGGAATGTGATGTTCTGATGTCCACAGGGCAATCAAACGTGACAGCGTGTAACAGGCGAACGAAACGTGGCGATACAAAATGTATTGTATCACTATTGATGTCACGACAGATTTCTCTGTGTGATATCCGGGCTGTTCTCCCACAGGGCAATGTGGCGACACAGTGCAGACCAGCCCAAACTTGGTTCCCATTTCTGCATGCAAGTGTATTTGGTTTGCTATGAAAGTGGATTTTCTGCAGATTTTTGCCATTGACAACGTTCTTGTTTCTGTTCGGTAGTACGGGGTAGGCGGGGGGTGTCGTCTTTATACGTGCGCTAAGCGCATGCAACACACGTGGTCTCGGCTTATCGTCCCATCCGAAAGACTACCACCCAGACCACCACACCAGGTCTGTTGGGACTCGAACCTGTGGACACTCGTGTCCTGGTTGGGAGCAAAACCACGGGACCACCGCTGCACAACAGACATTGGTCTCTCAACTTTGCTGCATGTTGAAGACACCCTAAAATTTACAGAATGTGTTGGGCACTCGAAATGCGATGTTGTTTATTGGGCAGTCTCTAGTGTGTTAGGCACTCGAAATGTGATATTGTTTATTAGGCAGTCGCCATTTGGCAGAGTGTATAAAGCGCTCATAATACATGACATGTGAATATGGCACTCGAAATTTAGCAAAGTATCTTTGACGCTCGAAATGTGACAGTGTTTCAAGCAATCAAACTATGACAATCGATTTGTCACGAAGTGGAATTATCACTCGGAATGTGGCAATGTGTATTTGGCAATTAAAAAGTGCCAGTGTGTAAGCTACACTCAAAACGGCTTAGTCGTGTCAGAAGAACTTACAATAGTGGTAATAATAATAATATGTTTATTTGTAAGGTGCGTCATCAAATAATTTTACTCCAAGCGCTTTACAGCTGTGACAAGACAGTGTATCAAAATCACACACTT
>NC_134880.1:54111443-54116443 GCF_041734735.1 Babylonia areolata | reverse complement strand
TCTACATGAACTGAGAATGAAATTTATTAAACCTAAGTGTTATCAAAATCCATGTCTTTTCAGATTCAATTTACTTATGGCTTCTAAAACTATAAATGTCTTGACAAATGTGATTTTATTTGTCTACAAAACATTGAGGCTACTGAAAATTAGTTCAACTTTACCTTTTGGGTGTATTAAGGTGTTTCATTTGTACACATTTTTGTTTACGTTTGTTCAGAATATACGTTGGTATCATAATTATTATCCGTTTAATGATTATGTAATATCCCCTTCAGAGAGGAACTGTGGCCTATTCTGAATGAAATATTCGCTTCGTATCGTATCTCTCTCTCCCTCTCTCTCTCTCCCTCTCTCTCTCTCTCTCTCTCTCTCTCTCTCTCTCCCTCCCTCCTCTCTCTCTCCCAGTCTGTCTGTCTGTCTGTCTGTCTCTCTCTCTCTCTCTTTCTCTCTCTCTCCCCCCTCTCTGTCTCTCTCTCATCTCTCTCTCTCTCATCTCTCTCTCATCTCTCTCTCTCATCCCTTCCTCCCTCCCTCTCTCTCCCCAGTCTGTCTCTCTCTCTCTCTCTCAGTCTCTCTGTCTCTCTCTCTCTGTCTCTCTGTCTCTCTCTCTCATCTCTCTCTCGCTCTCTATCTCTCTCTCTCTCTCTCTGTCTCTCTGTCTCTCTCTCTCTCTCTCTCATCTCTCTCTATCCCTCCCTCCCTCCTCTCTCTCCCCCAGTCTGTCTCTGCCTGTCTCTCTCTCTCTCTGTCTCTCTGTCTCTCTCTGTCTGTCTCTCTGTCTCTCTCTCTCATCTCTCTCTCTCTATCCCTCCCTCTCTCCTCTCTCTCCCCCAGTCTGTCTGTCTGTCTGTCTGTCTGTCTCTCTCTCTGTCTCTGTCTCTCTCTCTCCCTCTCTCTCTCTCTCATCTCTCTGTCTCTCTATCCCTCCCTCCTCTCTCTCCCCCAGTCTGTCTGTCTCTCTCTCTCTCTGTGTCTCTCTCTCTCTCTGACTCTCTCTCTCCCTCTCTCTCTCTCTCTCTCTGTCTCTCTATCCCTCCCTCCCTCCTCTCTCTCTCTCCCAGTCTGTCTGTCTCTCTCTCTCTCTCTCTCTCTCTCTCTCATCTCTCTGTCTCTCTATCCCTCCCTCCCTCCTCTCTCTCTCCCCGCCCCCCTCTCTCTCTCTCTCACCCTCCCTCCCTCCCTTCTCTCTCTCCTTCTGTCTGTCTATCTGCCTGTCTGTCTCTCACTCTGTGTGTGTGTGTGTGTGTGTGTGTGTGTGTGTGTGTGTGTGTGGAAATCATTCCACTAACTCTCCAACCACAAAGGAAGGCAGCAAACCAGAACATACGCACTGAAAGCGTCCGGTGGATTTATGTAAAACACAAATCCTTGAACCCTCTATCAGAACCATGAACCATTCGCTGCCAAGGCCGTGTGGGCGTAGCCTTCTATAAAAACATGGTGCTGGACACACAGTCTGCGATTACCTTTGACCAGTCCAGCCATTATCTGTCTGGTCAGCGCCGATCCCTCCCCTTATCTTGCTGGTCATCTGTTTGGGAGACAGCGTTCCGTGTCCGCTTTGTCCAATCATGAAGGTGGTGCTGGTGTTGTTTTGCCTTGTTCTGGCTGCTGTGGTAATGTTCACTGAAGGTAAGGCTTTGGAGTTGTTGTTGTTTTAATCAATATTTTGTTGTTTGTGGTCTGGTTCGTGAAAAGAGAGTAGCTGAACCCAGCATCATACTTTGGATAGAAAATTTCCTTTTGGTTAAAAAAAAAATAAATAAATAGATAAATAAATGAGTGAATAGATAAATAAAGAAGAAGACGAAGAAGAAAATAGCAATACAAGTATTGTTTTTATTTGTGTGTGTGTGTATGTATGTGTGCATGTGCATCTTAGTGTGTGTGTGTGTGTGTGTGTGTTTACATTCTTATGCGCACTTCTGCATGTAGGAGTGCGTCGGGTGTGTGTTTGTGTGTGTGTGTGTGTGTGTGTGTGTGTGTGTGTGTGTGTGTGTGTGTGTGTGTCCTTGCGTGCCTGCTTGTCTGCATGCTTGTGCTTCCGTGCATATATGCATGCAAGCTTGCAGGCTCGTGCTCATAATGCGTTCGTGTGCACGTGTATGTGTGTTTTCAGCTGAAGGGGACACGCCCTCCTCATCCTCATCCTCCGAAGCCTGTGTGGATATGCTGCCCAACTGCCGCGACTACGACCCAGAGAGCTGTGATTACGACTACGCCTTCATGCAGCAGAACTGCCGGAAACATTGCGACATGTGTCCAGAGATTCATCACTAGATGACTGCCAAGGAGCAGACCTTCATCAGACGTTTTGCGAGCAGTCGAAAGACGCATAGCCATGGTTTTGGGGAAAATTAGAGCTCTACCTTGTAAAAAATAGTAATTCAAAAATAAATAATAATAAAATTACCTCTTCACTGGTTCCAATATAATATCCACCCTGCCAGATTGCGTTTGTCCACCACTGTAATCTACCTTTGTAAACGACCATCCCTCATTTGGGAATTAAAAACTAGACATAAGATAAAACACCGTGTAAACGCCCACCTTCCACTACGAAAATTAAAAATGAATGCAAAAAACTATCATAAAAAAAAAATCCCGTAGCAGTTATAGTCAGTCCTGGCTCCAGCTAACTCATCTATCCAGATCCAGAACTAATGATAAATCAGTTTGCTGGTTGTAATCGTAGTATTACGTTTACAAAGCAGGGCAGATTGAGATCTTGAGAAGAAGAATGAAAAGAACGCCTGCACAAGATGCTGATGTGTCAATAACAACAAAAAGCAGAGTGAAATCACGGCGGCGCATTGTCTCCTTTCAGTAGCTGCTTTACTCTCATTTGCGACCCAGCCAGTGCTGTGTGGTGACTGGATTTGTTATGGATGCTTTTATAGCGCCTATCCTCGGTCGGAGATCAAGCTCTAAGCGCTTTCCAAACACGGGGCCATTTGCACAACAGGCTGCCTACCTGGGTAGAGCCGACTGACGGCTGCCATTGGGCTCTCATCATTCGTTTCCTGTGTCATTCAATTATAGTTCAGGCACGCAGACATACACACTCAGACATGTATCATTTTACGTGTATGACCGTTTTGTTTATTTACCCCGCCATGTAGGCAGCCACACTCCGTTTTCAGCAGGTGCATGCTGGGTATGTTCTTGCTTCCATAACCCACCGAACGCTGACATGGATCACAGGATCTTTAACGAGCGTATTTAATTTTCTGCGTGCGTATGCACACGAAGGGGGTTCAGGCACTAGCACTATTATGTTGACCTGGGAGATCGGAAAAATCTCCACCCTTTATCCATTATCCGCTGTCCCGAGATTCGAACCCGGGACCCTCAGATTGAAAGTCCAACGCTTTAACCACTCGGAAGCTGTGCCCGTCTGGTGAAACTATGTAAGGGAATGGGCTCCCACAGAGGGTAAAGTACCCAGTATAACCCCCCCCCCCCCTTCACCCCCTCCCCCCCCCCCCCCCCCTTGTGCAAAGAAAGTGGGGTTGGTAGTGTCCAGTATCCCCTATAGTCCTCCTACTCCTTTCCTAACCCTACGTTGCATGAGGTGATCTTTGCAGCACCAAGTATGCTTAGAGCTAAGAACGTTCTTAAGTATATGGAGCTGAACGTGGAGTCAGGAACATTCCTAGCGATAAGCAAAGTTACCGCTGCTGTGTTCGCTCATACAGCCCGCCCCTGGTCCGCTGCAGGAAGATCCGCGCCGTCCAGGTCAGACACACTGCAGGAAGATCCGCGCCGTCCAGGTCAGACACACTGCAGGAAGATCCGCGCCGTCCAGGTCAGACACACTGCAGGAAGATCCGCGCCGTCCAGGTCAGACACACTGCAGGAAGATCCGCGCCGTCCAGGTCAGACACACTGCAGGAAGATCCGCGCCGTCCAGGTTAGACACACTGCAGGAAGATCCGCGCCGTCCAGGTCAGACACACTGCAGGAAGATCCGCGCCGTCCAGGTCAGACACACTGCAGGAAGATCCGCGCCGTCCAGGTTAGACACACTGCAGGAAGATCCGCGCCGTCCAGGTCAGACACACTGCAGGAAGATCCGCGCCGTCCAGGTTAGACACACTGCAGGAAGATCCGCGCCGTCCAGGTTAGACACACTGCAGGCAGATCCGCGCCGTCCAGGTTAGACACACTGCAGGAAGATCCGCGCCGTCCAGGTTAGACACACTGCAGGAAGATCCGCGCCGTCCAGGTTAGACACACTGCAGGCAACGCCTGACAACTGCAAACATCGTGACCTGTGTGCAGAGAAAAGGAAATAAAAAAAAATTAAAAAGAAAAGACAAATAGTGAGGAAGAGAGAGGTGGAGAGAGATAGAGGGAGGACATAGTGAGAGAGACTGAGAGAGAGAGAGACAGAGACAGCTCGGAGACAGAGACAGAGGACATAGAGAGAGACAGACAGACAGAGACAGGCGACATAGAGAGTGAGAGAGACAGACAGAGACACAGACAGAGAGACAGAGGACACAGAGAGTGAGAGAGATTGAGGGAGAAAGAGACAGACAGACAGACAGACAGAGACAGAGATCGAGAGATCGATAAAAAGACAAGTATTAATAGGAAGGAGCGAAATAGAGAAAGAGACAGAGGCAGACACAGAGAGAGAGAGACAGAAACTGAGAGAAACTTTGTCATGAATGGAGAGACAGACAGGGAGAGACAGAGAGTGAGAGAAGAGAAGATCCAGAGACAGACACTACCTGTGAATTTGACAGGTGGATATGGAGAGTAACTCCACTGTTCTAAGCCCTGTTCGGTAGCAGGAGTTGTTCCCCTTGCTCCCTGTTTCTCGTCATTTCCGACATAATCATTATGAATAATTTGTGACCATGTGTTTGTGCTTCGTTTTTCCCATCGTTGCTATTAAAATTCATGGAAGTGATACAGCTCTGAAGAAATTTTCCGATCAAAACGCAATGAAATTCCCGAAAGGTTTAAAACTATGAAGCTTTCGTTCA
>NC_134880.1:54096443-54103943 GCF_041734735.1 Babylonia areolata | reverse complement strand
CTCCCACCTGCCCACAAGATGATTTCATTCAAAGTTTCAAAAATTTTCAATTCAGTAGCGGAATCTAAATAATTTTTATCATCTCAGTCAGAGGTGTGGTGAAGTCTGTGACAAAAACATACATAGTGGTCATTTCTAACCTGTGGTCCCTGTTGATAACAATCACAACTTTCATGTGTCATAATGTATGCATCAAACGTAAGGTCAACATGAATACATGCCGTGATGTGACATTTGGTATCTTGTTTATCTTGTTCTTTACTATTTGTTATTCTCTTCATCTTATTGTTACTATTATAAATATTATCATATTGAAAAATAACCCTTGTATCTTAACAAATTAATTTTTTCGATGATCATTGATGGACCAAATGTTTTGCTATGTGAATGTTGAATCACACTGATGTCGTGAAATGTCAAAATATAACCTTGTGTACAAGGGGGGGAAAAAAGAAGAAAAAAAAAGAAAGATACTGTGGACCAGAAGCCTCAATGGACTTGAAACAAAGAAAGACAACTTTGTAAAAAATTAAAATAAAATAAATCTTTAAAAAATTTTTAAAAACGTAAAGTAAATGTCCTTCGCAACATTGCAAGTCTAAAAGAATTTGCTAAGCCTTAATAGTACCCGTTCAACCCAGCAGAAAACGACTTACAAAAACGAGAATACGTACTATTATCTGGTAATAACCTTTTACCAGGATCACAAAATACAAATAGGCCATTCAATGACAAAATGAAATTCACCACCAACAGTATTCATGTCCTACAAATACAGTTTTCCCTTGGAGTTCCATGTTGCCACCCAGTTGGTAAACCATTGATTAGTACAGTTAAATCTGATTAATATTATGTTTGAACTGGATTACTGCCGAATGTATTTTTCTGTCAAACTTCTTTACTTTTCACACACAAAAACAGACAGACACACACACACACACACACACACACACACACACACATACACACTTCTCAAACTGTGATCTCAAATTACAGAACCCGAAGACGAAAATTTTGACTCTTCCTTTCCTCGTTACAATTGGATTCCCCCCCCACCCCACTGCTGACACACGCGTGAGTTATCTGAGGAGCCAAATCATTTCGTTCTCTCTCCACTGCCCTCAACGAAGCTGAAGTGTAATGCCCTTGAACATTCCCCCCCCTCAGTTCATTATGTGACCATCCCTGATGCACACATCTCTCTCTCTCTCTCTCTCTCTCTCTCTCTCTCTGTGTGTCTCTGTCTCTCTCTCTCTCACTCTCTCTCTCTCTCTCTCTCCCCCACCGCAACATCCCACCCGTTATTACATCCTTCTGTACCTCCAAGCGTAAAATGAAAAGATCTGGAATCTACTAACTGTACTACTATTTTTGAAAACATTTTTCTTCTGTTTTTTTTTTTTTTTTTAACGATGATGATGATGGTGATGATAACAAGAACAAAACAACAACTACAACAATAACAATAATGATTATAATAATAATAATAATGATAATAATAACATGTTATTGATGATAATAATAACAATAATGATTATAATAATAATAATAATAATAATAATAATAGTAATAAAATCAACAGTTACAAACATGATAATACTTATAATGGTAAGAAGAAACAGAAATACAATGGCGGTTCACAGCCCACACATGTAGTACATTTAACAGTTTCCGAGCGCTCGTAACATGCCACAGAAAGCGACACAGGGGACAGACAGGGCAGAAGAAAAAGAAGAAGGAAAAAAAACGCTTTTTTTGGTTTTTGTTTTTTTTGTTGTTGTTGTTGTTTTTAGATAGAAATAAATAAACAAAAAAAATGAACACCCTTCTACACACCCCAACACCTCACACCACAAATCCATCCACACTCCCACCGCCACCCCCACCCCCAAACCCCCCCTCCAAAAAAAAAAAAAAAATTTACAAGCCCGTTCCCACACTTTCACCCCCACCCCTATAAACACCTAAACACCCTCCCTCTCCCCTACCAACCACCAAAACAATAGATAAATAAACAAATAAATAAATAAATAGAATAACTAGAAGAAAAACGAGCGGGAACCTCCCTACCCCTCCCCCCATAACTCACCAGGGCCAGACGCCGTCGGTTCACCCCCACCACCACCCCTATACACCCTCTGCCCCCTTCCCTACCAACCACCAAAACAATAAATAAATAGATAAACAGACAGAAGAACGAACGAAGGAGGGGGAAATGGAGAAACACAAAACCCCAACAACTCACCAGAGCCAGACGCCGACGGTTCTCCTCCACCACCAGAGGCGGGTCCCGCTTCTTGTCCGTGTACAGCAGGTTCATGGAGCACAGGGTAGGCAGTGAGGTCACCCCGCCCCTCCGCGTGCTGAACCCGTGCACGAAGCCCTCCGCCTCCCCGGGCAGCAACGGGGAGCGGTCCGCCTCGGGCAGAGCCAGGAGCGAGGGCAGGGTCTTCAGGAAGCCTCGGATCTCGGCCCGCACCGAGTCCGCCGTTACGGTGCTGCTGCTGCTGCTGCTGCATCCCCGCGCCGCAGAGAACCCTCCTACGGATTTTGACCTTTCTTCAGACCCTGATTCTGACCCTGACCCTGATCCTGCTGCGCCCGAGAAGGGGACAACGTCGTTGTCGTTGTCGTCGTCTTGTTTCCAGCTCCGTTTTTCTCCGCTCTTCGAGTCCCGCTGAGCTGCGGGTTCTTTGTCAGTTTTCAGGTCGTCACGCGTCGAGGCGGATTCTGTTCCGTGGACGAGAGTTGTCGAGGGTATTTCCGTGTTGAAGTTATCACCAAGAAGCGAGGAAGATTCTGTGTTGTTGAAGTCTCCGTCACGTTCCAAAGAAGACTCCTCGCCATCATCGAGGTCTGAGTCGTCATCGTCCACTGAGTTGCCTGGGGTGAGGTGGTTGCTGGTTGTTCTGGCTCTGTCCAGGAAGTCCTTCACCTGCTGCGTCTCTTCCTTCACAGCCTTCTCCACCACCACCTCCACCTCCACCTCCACCTTCACCACTTGCCACTCGTGCACCGGCGTGAACAGCTCCCGACACACCAACGTCCAGAACTGTTCGGCAGCGGCGTCGCGCGTCACCAGGGTGACCCTGCTGATGCCCAGGTGGTCCAGGTGCTGCTTGGCCCGGTAGAAGCTGGCGATCCGCTCCTCGGCCTCCACCACCGTCACACGGACGCCCCATCCTTCTTCTTCCCTGGACGCCAGCAGGTCCTCCCTCAAGGCCGCCGTGCTGCCCGCCTCTGCTGTGCCCGTGCGGGCGAGGAGGTACAACTGCACGAGGTCACCGGTGGAGCTCTGCTGGTCCTTGGTGATGATGTCGTTGAGGCTCTTCCCCAACAGGTCGGCGTGGAGGATGTGGGAGGTGGAGGAGGATGGGGAGGAGGACGATGACGACGAGTGGTGGAGGTGGTCATTGTGGTTGCACTGGGCGTGGGGGGAGGAGGAGGACGAGGAGGAGGAGGGGTGGTGGGGGTAAAAGTCTTTGTTGGAGAGGGTGCTGGAGGAGTGGAGGTCTAGGATAATGGCTCTATGCGGCTGAGTGGTGGTCATGGTGATCGATCCTCTGAACGGTCATAAACTACCTGAAACCCCATCAATCATACAACAAAACCTGTCAGTCAGGTCAGTCAACTGAACCCATCAAAAAGGTCAGCTAATCAATCAATCAATCAACCAGTCAATAAACCCACCAGTTAAATCATGCAGTCAGTCAATGTACCTCAACAAAGTCAAACATCAGTCTACTGGTCAATCAAACAAAACAAAACAACCAACCAATTATCTATCCGCGGAAAATAAAGCATTTGAAACCAATGAACCTTCTTTTTTTCTTCCTTTCTTTTTCATTATTATTGTGTGTGTGTGTGTGTGTGTGTGTGTGTGTGTGTGTGTGTGTGTGTGTGTGTGTGTCTGTGTGTGTGTGTGTGTGTGTGTGTGTGTGTATGTGTGTGTGTGTGTGTTTGTGTGTGTGTGTTGCTTGAATGTCTGAGAACGAGCATAGCGCATGTCTCTTCCGCCACCTCCATTATCCGCCCCCTGATCATATGTACATAACATAAATAATCAAACAAACACCAACAAACAAACAAAATATCCGCGTTTATACACGTGCTTCTGCCACCAAGAGTCCCCAGAATGCGTTTCTCAATCGTTACGAGTGTGGCATGTTATATACGGCGACAACAAGAGAGCTCCCAGTATGCCAACTCAATGGGCACAACGTTTTATTTTTCTTTCAGAATAATTTCCTCTTTCATATTCCACAAAGATGCACAGTAATACTTGCCACTCTTATGGGGGGTTTTCCCAAACACTTGTCATAAAAAATTTAAAAAATCCTGATTGAAAAAAAAGCACTGAAATCCGCAACACGTGAAACGGCTTTACAGAGAAATACTGGAATACCCGATTAACCTATGCACACACAACAAAACTAATACAGACTTTCACTGATATCGACGCTCCTTTAGTGGCTAACTGTCCGGGGCTTTAACTCTTTCCATACGAACGGCGAAAGAGACGACGTTAACAGCGTTTCACCCCAATTACCATCATCAAAATATTGCAAGCGGAAGGCTCTTATACTGAAGACGTGAATGTTGACAAAGAATACCACAATTCTGACGACGGAAGCAAAAGGTTGGGTCATTCAGACACCCACTGGACATCCGAGGGGTCTGTGTAGAGGAGAAGAGAGGACTGGCCGTACTGAGTGAGTTAAACTCGTAACTGACCGCAAAAGGTCAAATTCCCTCTGCACAGAAGCGGCCTGTGTTTCGAGTGGCGCAGGTCAGTAGCTTTGTAAGACAAACCCGTTGATCGAGACGGTTGTCAAACTGTCATTCGAAGCGGAAGACCAATTGAAATCAGCAGTGCTGGAAGGGGTGTGCGGGGGAGGGGGAGGGAGGTTATTGGGGGATGGGGGAGAGGGCAGATAATTTATCTTGGTCAAATGAAGAACGAGCGCACTGCACGTTTCATTCAAAACAGAGAAGAAGAAAAATATATATCACCGCCTTTGTCACTTGATATGGAAAACGTACGTACATCCTGGACACGGTCATTGTCATTGTCTCGCCTCGCGATATGGGCGTTCCGTCCGAGCCGTTAAACATCAAATACACTTATGTCCGGGACAGTCACGATCTCGCGAGATGGGGAATTCCGACCATTAAAATTCACTCTACACACTCACGGGATTTCCCTTCTTCTTCTTCGCCCCCCCCCCCCCTCCCCTTTCGCCCCCCCACCCCCAAACCTCCACCCCCACCCCCACCCCCCCTCCCTCCAACACCCTTCCAGGATGTGAACCGTCTCCAACCCTTCTGTTCATTCCCCCAGGACAAACACCACGTCTCCATTCCGGAAACTGAACGATTCAATCGTAAGGCCCCTTTCTTCCCGGACAGCACGTATTTTTCTTCCTGCTTCCCCCCCCCCCCCTCCCCTCCCCCTGCCCCCCACACCTCCCCCCCTGCCTCCCCTTCCCTCCCCCACCACCACAGCCATGGAGCGGTGGCCCAGTGGTCGTTGTTGACACTGGGTTTAACGTCAGACTGTCATGCGACGGGCGCACCAGCCGAGTGGTTAAAGCGTTGGAGTTTCAATTTGAGGGTCCTGGGTTCGAATCTCGGTAACTGCGCCTGATGAGTAAAGAGTGGAGATTTTTCCAATCTCCCAAGTCAACGTATGTGCAGACCTGCTGATGCCTGAACTTTCGTGTGTATTCGCACGCAGAAGATCAAATACGCACGTTAAAGATCCTGTAATCCATGTCAGCGTTCGGTGGGTTACGGAAACAAGAACATACCCAGCATGTACACCCCCGAAAAAAAGAGTATGGCTGCGTACATGGCGGGGTGAATAAACAAAACGGCCATACACGTAAAAATGTTACATGTCAATATGTGTGTACATGTGTGCTTGACTGAACCTGACTGAACGACACAGGAAACGAATGACGAGCGCCCAATGGCAGCTGTTAGTCGGCTCTACCCAGGAAGGCAGCCTGTTGTGCAAAACACTCCCATGTTTGTAAAGCGCTTAGAGCTTGGTCTCCGACCAAAGACAGGCGCAAACAGTGGGTATCCACATCACCAGCACCATACTCAGCGCATAGGCCGAGGACTTGAACGACTCAGTTGAATCGGTTCGAATCCCAGCTGGGTCCTCGCCACCAAAGGCAACGGGGCAAGCAGTCAACATGTACGCAGCTGCGAGCCAGCATTGGCTCAGTGGTTAGTGCGCTGGACCTCAAACACGAGTAACTTCGCAGTGTATCCCTCCCTCACCCTCTCCCACCCCCCACGGCCCCCGACCCCCACCACACTCACGACCCCCCCCCCCCCCCTCCTGTCAATCATCGCAAATTTCACCGGACCTGCTGGACCAAGACCCTGAACAACTGGACCATGGCCTTCAGCCAAGAAGTAATCACACGTAGCTATGAAGTCTTTGCCGCTTGTTTCGGTAATATGTGTGTGTGTGTGTGTGTGTGTGTGTGTGTGTGTGTGTGTGTGTGTGTGTGTGTGTGTGTGTGTGTGTGTGTTGAACTTTGTTGTTTTTGTTTACCATCATTGTTGTCTTCTTTTTTTTCTCTTTTTTTTTTTTTATTACGGTTAGATCGGTTCTGTTTTCTTCTTTCTTTCTGTCGGGAAGGACAGACAACTACGGCTTCCAATCCCATTGGCCGTGACCGTAAAACAGGAACTATTTTTCGGTTGCTCGAACCGAGCCAGTGAAGCGAGAAGCTGGCTAGGACAGGTGGAGAAAGAAAGAGCAACACACACCAGACTTTTTGTGCAGTACCGAACACACAATTCTTTATCGTTTGCGCAGGTGAAATTGTTTTGTTGGTTTAAAACACATAAACCAATACAAGCTTATCACTGACAGAGACAGACAGACAGACAGAGACAGAGAGAAAGATAGAGAGAAAAGAAACTGCTGTTAAACGGAGAAAGAAAGAAAGAAAGAATGAATGAATGAAGAAGATCACACAGTCATTGGTCAAAGGCGATCAGGAGATGAAACACTTGGGGGAACAAAGGCGATCAGAAGATGAAACACCTGGGGGAACAAAGGCGATCAGAAGATGAAACACTTGGGGGAACAAAGGCGATCAGAAGATGAAACACTTGAGGGAACAAAGGCGATCAGAAGATGAAATACTTGGGGGAACAAAGGCGATCAGAAGATGAAACACTTGGGGGAACAAAGGCGATCAGAAGATGAAATACTTGGGGGAACAAAGGCGATCAGGAGATGAAACACTTGGGGGAACAAAGGCGATCAGAAGATGAAACACTTGGGGGAACAAAGGCGATCAGGAGATGAAACACTTGGGGGAACAAAGGCGATCAGAAGATGAAACACTTGGGGGAACAAAGGCGATCAGAAGATGAAACACTTGGGGGAACAAAGGCGATCAGGAGACGAAACACTTGGGGGAACAAAGGCGATCAGGAGATGAAACACTTGGGGGAACAAAGGCGATCAGA
>NC_134880.1:54081443-54091443 GCF_041734735.1 Babylonia areolata | reverse complement strand
AGAAGTGATTGTGTTGCTCGCGTAAACAGCTGTGGAAGCGATGAGTCGGCTGATTGTATCGAGTGAATCATGAGGAATAAAGTCCATCGAACGTCTTAGTAAAACAAACGAACATCGGATTTTTACAGTTTCGTAATTGTTTCCAAGAGCCTGATAATGTGAAGCTCGCCTACATATATGAGCCTATCGAGGCGGATGGTGGATGATGACGACTTGGTAATGACGCACACACACACACACACACGCGCGCAAAAGGAGATTTGTGTGTGTGTGGGGGGGAGGGGTCGGGGGTGGGGGGGGGCTCCTCGTTTTATCAAACAATATAAGGACGTTGTTTTGGAACAAATGGGGAAACCACCGCCACAGGGTATTGACCAATTAAGAATCGACGCCAGCACGCGTGACTGAGCAACTGTTAAGCGGAACATGACTTGGCTTAAAAAGCAAACAAAACAAACAAACAAAATCATTGTCTTGACACGTGCCACCACCATCCCAAACTTGGTCATGGTTAAAAAGCTCATGAAGGTTAAAGGACCCGCAGATGTCAAGGCCGTACGGACAGTGATTTCACAGGCTCGGCACTAAAGAGGGCGGACACCATTCCTCTTTTTCCGCCACCGCATTTAACCTTCTCCTAGCCAAACCAGGTGCGCATTTACACCTGGATGGAGTGAGGAAAAAAACTGGAGATAAATGCCTTTCCAAAGAGCACAACACCGTGCCACCGAAACAACCCCTCGAACCCTGACCACTGGTTAAAAAACTGGATCAGAGGTCCACCGTATGAACCACTCTGCCAAGGCGACCCGTGTTCTTGGTCCAAGATGCAAGTTAGCACATGGCAAGGAGCAGGAGAATGATAAGTACGGACAGGGAAGTAGAACGATTTCACGTGTTCATAAACAGCAAAACAACAACAACAACAAAATTGTTAATTCCTTTCTCATAACCCATTCCTTTCTCTCTCTCTCTCTCTCTCTCTCTCTCTCTCTCTCTCTCTCTCTCTCTCTCTCTCTTTCTTCTTCTTTCTTTCGTTTTCTTCTTCTTCTTCTTCTTTTTTCTTTTTTTCTTTCTTTCTTCTTTTTTCCTCATCCCGTTTCTTTCATGTTGTTGCTTTACCTAAAGCACACTCCTCTAGCAAATCCAAACGGCAAGGCAACTTCTTCATCCCCTCCTCTCCCTCTCCCCTCCCTCCGATGAATATCCCATGTTTTAGAGAGAACAGTATAATAAGATCTGTTGTTGTTGTTTTCGGAAAATAGACCCATAGCATACAATACCTTTTTTTCCTTTCTTTCTTTTCTTTTCCTCTCTTTCTTTTTTTTAATATAACCTATTCTTATTCATCATTGTCCCATTGTTTCTTTTTTCTTTTTTTTACAACCTATTCTTATTCATCACTGTCCCATTGTTTCTTTTTTCTTTTTTTTATAACCTATTCTTATTCATCACTGTCCCATTGCCTGTCGTTCGACAAAGCTCCATGAAAACCCTTATAGTGTTTCCGCCAGATATCACACTGGCTCCTATGTTTTCAACAACAACAACAGCAATGACGTCGGGGTGGGGAAGAGCAAGAATAAAAAGAACAAGAGAGGCAAGGCCTTCAAGACTCATTTGTGATACACTTTAACTCTCTCCATACGAACGGCGAAAGGGACGACGTTAACAGCGTTTCACCCCAATTACCATCATCAAAATATTGCAAGCGGAAGGCTCTTATTCTGAAGAGGTGAATGTTGACAAAGAATACCACAATTCTGACGACGGAAGCTAAAGGTTGGGTCATTCAGACACCCACTGGACATCCGAGGGGTCTGTGTAGAGGAGAAGAGAGGACTGGCCGTACTGAGTGAGTTAAAAAAAAATCCAAGCTTTTTATTGGGTATCATTTCAAAATGTAACGTTTAAGATGAGAAAGATCAGTTTAAAGCAAATTAAGTCCCCTTGCATTAATTACAGAGTAATTTCCCCTTTTTTACTACCTGCACCAAAACGTTTGCAAATAAATAAAACTTCCATGCTTAGCAAAAGAAGTTCCTGTTTGAACAAAAAATGATAATAATGACTGCTCTTGTTGTTGGGTCAGAATATCAGATCAAAGTGCCAAGTTTAGAGAATACAAACAATATAAATATAACAGTAAATGCAGTTTGCATATAATTAGGCTTCATTATTTATTTTTTGTGTCCATCCCTGAGGTGCAATATTGTTTTAAACAAGATGACTGGAAAGAACTGAATTTTTCCTATTTTTATGCCTAATTTGGTGTCAACTGACAAAGTATTTGCAGAGAAAATGTCAGTGTTAAAGTTTAACACACACACACACACACACACACACACACACACACACACACACACACACACACACACACACACACAGAGAGAGACAACCGAACACCGGGTTAAAACATAGACTCACTTTGTTTACACACTTTGAGTCAAAAAGGATAAGATGAACAACAAAAAGAAGAAGAAGAAGAAAAAGAACAACAACAACAATGAAAAAAAGAATGATAGGGTGGAGGAGAGAAAAAATGATGATGATGATGATGATGATGAAGCAGAAGAAAACGCCGAATAAGAAGAGTGACAAAACCCTACATGCATGGCACAAGAGAAGCCTGCCATGTCGCCAGTGCCAGGTCAGGTCCACGGCACACGTGCTCCGAGTCAGCAATCAGGATGTGATGATGATGATAAATTTTAATGTAATACGAACCACGCACTCACCCACTCTTTAGACATTTCCCCCCTTATTTAGCATGTTGATAACACATAGAAATTTAACATAAGACCGTACATGGGGAAAGGAAAGGGGAATAAAATGGAGGAAAAAAAAAACACTAAAAAACACAGACATACACACACAGACACACACAGACACACACGCAGACACACACACACACACACACACACACACACGGAGCACACTGTGACCCCCTCCACCCACGCACCCCCCCCCCCCCCACCCACCTCCCCAGCCCCCACCCACCCACCCATCCCACCAAAAAAACAAAATCACAGGCTACCGCCAACCGGACATGCACATATCAATTATGACGTGTCTCAAGTCATGGTCACTGCCAACACTGAGGCATTAGTGTCATCTATTCTCAAGGTATTCCCGCCATGGTCTACCGGTATCGAGGTCAAAATGAAATGGTCGGAAGTCACACGCGCTAAGTCCAGGATTTTTTTTTAAACCACATTATATATATATATATATATATATATATATATATATATATATATATTTTTTTTTTTTTTTTTTTTTTTTTTTTAATAAAAGATAACGACAATGCAATCATCTGTTTCGAGGTAGTTTGAGAACAATTTCTAGTGGCAAAAAAAAGTAAAAAATGATAAAAATAACATAAATCTAGAAAGAATTTACGAACGATTCTGGAACTATTCATCTTCAGAAATGTTGAATGAACTGTTGTTTTCTAAGATTAAAAAAACAAATAACTATAAAGTAACATATGCTCGCGTCCTGTTAGTGAATGTAGATGCATAGACACAGACACTCACACGTACACATACACACACTCATACACACCAAGAGACATAGTCACACACACACACACACACACACACACACACACACACACACACACACACACACACCAAACAAAAAATAAACACACACACGTAACAAACGCACGCACTCACACACACTTATTGGCAACAGTGTTTATGATACCCATTAATTTACACACACACACACACACACACACACACACACACACACACACACACACACGAATACACACACACACACTCGAACACACACATACACACTCGAACACACACACACACACACACACACACACACACACACATACACACACACACATACACACACACACACACACACACACACACGAATACACACACACACACACACACACACACACACACACACACACTCGAACACACACACACACACACACACACACACACACACACACACACACACACACTCGAACACACACACACACACACACACACACACACACTCGAACACACACACACACACACACACACACACACACACACACACACACACGAACACACACACACACACACACACACACACACACACACGAACACACGAACACACACCACACACACACACACACACACACACACACACACACACACACACACACAACATACACACACACACACACACACACACACACACACACACACACACACGGCCCTCACCTAAAGGATCGGCTACCACATATCACAGTGTGTCGCATTCGCTGCACTTATAGAGAACACAGGCACTTAACATTGTTTTGGGATACGAGTTTATACACACACACACACACACACTGACTGAAACCATTTATTGTCAGATTAACTGTTTGTTGTACTGACATTTTCGCAACCATTTGAATAAAATATTAACTGAGCAACACAAGGAAAATTCTGATTTGAGGAAGGTATGATTAAAAAAAAAAAAAAAAAAAAAAAAAACATTTAACAAGTCAAGGTACCAAATTTCATTAATATCATTATCTCCAAAAAATATTCTAACGCGCGCACATACTCACATACGTTTCTCCCCCACCCTCTCTCTACATACATCCATGCATGCACACAAATGCCCATTATAATTCCCCTACCTCATTCCCCTGCCCACTCACACACACACACACACACACACACACACACACATATTCACACTGTCTCTCACTCTTTCTCATCAAATTAAGGTTTCGTAATGTAATCAAGACGACATATTACCTGTTAGGGTCGAACAGTTCCACTAATTAGAATAATGGGAACTTTGCTCTACAAGTAAATCTGACGCTATCACCCAAAACGAAACACTACTTTGGATTAAATAAAACAGAGGGGAACCTCTGCAACAGAAAGGGGATGAAACAAATTAGAAAAACCGACCAATTGGATGGCTTTTAATTAGGTCAACTGCGGTTTTTGTCAGAGACCAACCATTTTCTTTGCTAGGGTGAAAAACGCTGGACATGACTAATGGAAGATTAAAGGCTGTAATCATATCATGAAGGGGTTTGAAATGTAAATGTGTATCTGGACATTCGAGCAAAAAATGTGGGATGTCAAGGGTCTTACCACAAATACATAGTGGTGACGGTTTCAAAAATCTGCATAACCATGCATTAGTTCTTAGCCTGTGTGTCAAGTTTCTTGTGGAAATTGATCCTGGGGGGTTCGTGCCTTTTCTTGTTGGAAGAGAGAGATCCCACCAAAGCTTCTTTTTTGAGTTTTCTAAGAACTGTTTCTGTCTGAAATTCCAGATATATGTTGAGAGAATAGTACAAGCTTCAGAAACAGAAATAGGAATATTGTGAGTGATTGAATCTGAATTGTTCGATGCCGCTTCCTTGGCACAAAAATCGGCCATTTCGTTGCCACGAAGATTAGAATGTCCAGGAACCCACAAGAGTGAAATGTCGGAGCCTCGCATAATTAACTGGTGGATTAAATACAAAATTTCGTACATAATATCTGCTCGTTCAGATGAAGATTGATTATTTAAAGCCATCAATGCTGATTTTGAATCAGACAGTATAAGGATTTTTGCAGGCACAAGAGGCATATCACTAAAAAAGGTGAAAGCCATCAGAATTGCAAACAATTCAGCAGTAAAAATTGAACAACCTTTAGTTAAGTGGAATCTCTTTTTAATGTTAAGCTCGGGGATTACAAAAGCGGCTCCAACTTCAGAGTTACTACTAATTGATCCATCTGTGAAAACACGGAGGTAATATTTGAAACGTGTATGAATTAGTTCTTTGGCCCGAGAGGCAATAATGAGTGGACTGTCACTCTTTTTTAATTGTCCATATGTAAAAATAATATTTGCTTGCTCAGTCAGCCAAGGCGGATGAAAACAATTCGGAATTTTCGCAATCTGGGAAAGAGGCAGACTGCAACTCTCAAAGACTGACTTAGTAAAATCGAACAAGGACGTGTATACAGCTTTGTTACGAATTTCTCTACAGATGTACGTTTCTTCATCAATTTCAGAGACAACCGAATTTGGAACAGCTCTAGCCCTTACCATGTAGTTACAGGCACATAATTTCCTGTGTTCAGGTAATGGCAAAACACCAGCTTCTTTGTACGTTTTGTCGATAGAAGCCCATCGCGGTAACCCAAGTGCAATCTTAAAAGCTAAGGAATCAATACTTGTCAGTTTATGAAGATCAGAGTTTGAAGCAGTGAAATAGATTTCCTGACCATATGATATAATTGAGCGGACTAGTCCCATTCCAGCATTGATCAGATTATTGCCACAATTTATAACAGGGATTCCAGAAAGCACACGTAATAGAGCGATTTTCTTCCTCGCTTTCTCAATAAGGTAGTTTATATGCTTAGTCCAAAAAAGTTTATAATGGAAGATAACACCGAGAAATTTCACCTGTTTATTCGGATATATGATAGTGTCATTTACCTGTATTTTAATAGCATCCCTACCTTCAAATTCAATCAACTTTTTAGTAAATATGACGAAAACAGTCTTTTCAGCAGACAGGAGAAAACCACTTTCCTTCATATATTCCACAATGTTGTCGATGGCATCTTGAAAATGCTTAATAATTTTATTTCGTTTTGATGTATTTTTTGTAATATTACAGTTTACATTCTTCCAGAGAGCTATGTCATCTGCATAAGCTACTAATGTGGCACCATTTGTGTTGATATTTTTCATATCATAAAGCATTAGTGAAAACAGAGTGGGAGAAATCACACTTCCCTGGGGAACACCCATATTGACGGACCTTGATCTGGATAATATACCCCCTAATCTCACCTGGAATGTCCTCTGGGATAAGAATGACTTAAGAAATTTTAGAAATCGACCTCCCAACCCTACTGTATTTGCTTTATGAATCAATTTATAGTGCCACACAGAGTCATAGGCTCTATGAATATCAAAGAAAGTTGCGACCGTGGAGTGACGCTTTGCGAGTGCCTTCTTAACATGAGAAGTTAGATGGACGACATGATCAGTAACACCCCTACCTCTTCTAAAACCAGCCTGGAAAGTAGGTAAAATTCCTTTCTTCTCCAGAAAGTGTTCTAATCTAGTTTTCAAAATTCTTTCAAAAACCTTCCCAAGATGGGGAGTTAACGAAACAGGTCGGTAACTGGAAGGGCTAGATTTAGGTTTTCCTTGTTTGTGAATAGGTACTATGGTTGCTTTCTTCCAATCAGTTGGAAGGATACCAGAATTCCAGCAAATCTGAAAAAAAACTAACACTCTTTTTAAAAAGATATTTGGAAAATGTCTGATCATGTTGTACGATATTGGATCTGAGCCTGTCGCAACTTTCCCTGACTTAACAGCATTGAGAGCACGGTATAGATCCCCCAGCGTTAGGTCTGCATTAATGTAAGATGCACTGCTATCATTCTTATCCATTTCACAGGGGCAGTTCATATCTTCAAACTGTTTCCTTCTCTTTTGCTCATAGGATGGCAAGTATTCTGTCTGACTCATTTTTGCGAATGTATCCGCAAATAACTCGGCTTTCTCTTCCCTAGTTTTATACACCATATCATTTTCATACAAAGGAGGATCAGGAAGATTATAGACACACACACACACACACACACACACACACACACTCATACACACACACACACACACACACACACACACACACACACACATACACACACTCACACACACACACACACACACACACACACACACACGGCCCTCACCTAAAGGATCGGCTACCACATATCACAGTGTGTCGCATTCGCTGCACTTATAGAGAACACAGGCACTTAACATTGTTTTGGGATACGAGTTTACACACACACACACACACACACACACACACACATACACACACACTCACACACACACACACACACACACACACACACACACACACACACTCATACACACACACACACACACACACGGCCCTCACCTAAAGGATCGGCCATCACATGTCACAGTGTGTCGCATTCGCTGCACTTATAGAGAACACAGGCACTGACATTGTTCTGGGATACGAGGTCACACACACACACACACACACACACACCACGCCACACAACAGACACGCTCACCACCCTGTAAGCTGAATCTCCACTCGATCACACGCTTCGAAATCCCAGTCTGAGATCAGTTGGGTTTCCATACTTCAGCAACCAGGATTGGAGACTGCTGGCGAGACAGAAATCTGTCCCAGGGACTGACTGTGTATCAGTTTATCTTTCCCAAATGTTCTGTGCCAGGAGAGATCCAGGAAGTGGCGACAATTTTACCTTCTTACTTGTTCTACGTGACAAGTTCTCCTCGCGTGGAATTAACAAACAAACCACACAAAAAAACCCCACTTTGCTCGATAAAACAAACAATCCAAACAAACAATTCACTCGTGATTTATGAGGCTCAGTTTTGAAGGAACGTACGTTGGCTTGAAGTTCCTGGTTCAAAATTCAACGTGCTCAGTCGGGGAATGAAAAGCGACTCAGCACTGAGCGAGCGGAACGAAAGGTAAACACTACACACACACACACACACACACACTAACCGTGTCGGTCGGAAACAGCAACGCCCCCTGAAGATACTTTTTCTGCAACGACATGACACAACCTTTTGACGTCATACGACGCAGGTTGGGGGGTGGGGTTTAACCCCTAGACTGCTGAGCTTTCGGTGAAAATGTTTTCAGCCTGCGTGCTTAAATTTCAAGTTCAAATTAATGGTACGCTTTTTTGTGTTCGTTCCAGCGGTTCGGCGTTTCAACGGGAGTTTGCTGAACAAAACATCAAAAGTGATGCAATACTTATATCCCATGAGGTAGGCCCAACACTCAGCTTATATTACAGATTGACAGTGACGCCTCCTTGAGCTACTGAAACTGAAACTACAGACTGACAAAAGTTTACAGCTGGGCCAACAGCAAAGAGGGAACTGTATCGTCAATGATTTCTCCATTGCAACGGGAAATCATTTACAGCTGTGTTTTGTGAAGGACTATGACTCTCAAAACTAGGGGGCAAAATTGCACTGGCTCTCAGCGCTGTAGCCCTGGGGTGCAAGATGGCCTTTGGGAACCATCCCAGCGCCGACTGCCCTAAAACCCTCTCGGCCGAGAGAGTGGGGAATGTAACCTGGGCAAAACTCTCTCCACCAAGATCCAATTCTAGCCCAGATGGTCGGGACAGCAGTTGCCTCCTCTGATTTTCTGATGATCGTGGTCGGACACGACTGACTATCATGAAAGAAGAAGTCCAGGAAAATACACAATGGTGACTGACGGACATCATGACCATTACCCTCCATGCTATCTCTCCTCACGCCGACAGTGCCTCTCTGGCTCCACAGCGGGCAGTCAGAGGGTTACAGACTTGAGATAACAAACTTGGAGACGATTGTGCATGGGAAGAGCGTGAAACGAAACAAAATGTTTGCTTTCTTGGGGTTTTTTTTTTTTCTCCCCTGAATACAGGTCAAAGCTCCTTACAGTAAAGTAATGGGAGGGGTTTGTGTGAGAAAGATAAAAAAGAGAGAGACTGAGTCAATGTGTGTGTGTGTGTGTGTTTCCGCCTCGCGTGCGAATATATACGCACAAAAATGTATGCGCACAAGCACACCTAACACACGCGCGCCAACATACGCACACGCACGCACGCACACACACGCACGCACGCACACACACCTTACCTGGCTGCTGCTCTAAATCAACACAACACTCCACCTATCACGCATTTTGATCAACACAATCTGAGGCCACACGCACTTTGAGAAAAACAATCAGAGGTAAAAACGAGAATATTGTATGTTATCAAAGAGTACATTCTGTTGCCTTCTGTGTACAGTACACACGAGGTCACAAGGTGTTTTTTGGGGGGGGGTTAAGTAAAACTGCTCGTACATCCGCAACCATCCACTGCATTTACATACATCGTGTTTACGATGCGATGTGTGATAATGTCAGTGTGTATATGAATGTGTGTGTGTGTGT